>NC_026004.2:93216475-93516475 GCF_000442705.2 Elaeis guineensis | reverse complement strand
CTTAAGTATTTGTGAAATACTAAGGACCAATAGCTCATTTATGGAGAATTTGACTTAAAACCTATGCAATGCTGATTTCAATTTCTAGTCGGATTGAAATAACAAAATTATGTCAGGTTATATTTTTATTCTAAAAGGAGGAGCGATATGTTAGAAAGGTTCCACACAATATTTAGTATTATTTGTGATACAGAGTTTTTTGTGACATTTGATGCTGGCAAAAAAGTTATATGGTTATGGAAGTTTATCAATGAGCTTGGAGTGGCATCTTCTGTTAATGGTCTAGTCCTTCTGTATTGACAGGAGTACTGGAGCCTTAGCTCAAGCTGAAGAACTGATGTTCTATCTAAGAATCAAACACTTTTTGCAATGCAATCATCTTGTCTAAAAGATTGAGGTAAAGTCGACCTTGGAAAGATTGATCAAAAGGAGAATTTGATCAATCCATTGATTAAAGCAATCAGATCTAAGGAGTTCGATGATCACAAATAGAAGATGGGTATTTGATACCGATCTGATTGGCTTTAGTCCAAGTGGGAGTTATTGAAAAATATATCTTAAAGCCAATCATCTAAGTTATAAATGATTGTGCTCCATGCATGTATATCAATTATAAATTGATAAATATTATCTGACAGATTCATCATAAGGAATACATCTTCTTAAATAGAACTCATATATTATGATAAAGGCTTTAGAGCTACTTTCAAAATGATAAAAGAAGATTTATCATATAGTTCTTGAATCTTGCTCATGATCATACAATATAATTATTATCAGGATAATAATTATATCAAGTGTAGGTCATTGTGTGCCATATTAATTGATTATCCTTTTAATCAAGATATGTGGAGATATGGATATGATATATGGATGAAATGTAGGAGTACATTTTATTGAGTATAACTAACTTCGGAGTACTCTACTGTCAAGGATTGCTCTGATGGGATATGGGTATAAGTGTCCCTCTGACCTGAGATTACCTCGGTGACTTACAAGCAGCTCACTATGCTTTGATGCTAAACTATCCAAATTTTTAATTCGATGATGAAAGATTTTTGGGTACAGTCAAGTACTTCAAAAGTCTGAGTATGAGTTAAGATGGGATTGACCACTCCAAGTAAAATTGAAGATGATGCATCACTGTATTTCAATTCAGCAAAACTTTGGCTAGAGTAGTCCTAATAAGAAGTCATAGGATTTTTTTTGGTTGAGACATAATGTGGACCACTTATCTAAAGTTGATAGTTAAACTCTAAGTCATCCTTATATATTGAGAGTCAAAGAGATGAATTATACGATAACTATATCCACGTAAGTTCTTGAGTGTTGCTAAGCATACATTTGGCCTATCTAGACATTATGTCCCATTACTAGATGGTTACATCGATTAGTATAGAAATTATTCTTATACTACCAGCTTAGGTTCGAACCTATGGGATCATACATATAGAAGTATCTATTTGATCAAATGACTGAACAATGATTATGAATCATTGAAGGATTTAATTATCAATATGATTGATGATTAATCCTATGCAAAGGTTGCAATAAATTATTTACTAATAGTTGATAAATTAAAAAAATAATTAATTAATAATTTGATTATTAATTGACTCAATTTGATTGAGTAATAGGGATTAGATCCAATCTAATTGAATTGGATTCAATTAGGTTTACTTTGGATTGATTAGATCCAGTTCTAATGGATAATAGGATTTATTCTAATTGATCTTAGAGATACAAATCAGATTTAATTAAAAAAAAATAATTTAATTTGATTTAAATTTAATTGGATCAAATCTTATTAGATAATAGGCTTGATTGGATCAAACCCTATTGATCAAAAGCTTCCCTGATATCCAATAAAATAAGAAAAAAAATACTTTCCACAGATGGAGTTTTAATCTAACTAATTTTTTAATTAACTTAAGATCTAATTAGTTTTTTAATTGAGCTAAAACCTAATTAGTTAGTTTGTTATAATTAATGCCTAAGTTAGTTAGAATTGGGTTCAAAAATTAGTTAGAGTTGGATCTAGAATCATGAGTCCTATTTGGACTGAGACTTAACCAACTCTTAACAACCCCATGTAGCATTAAATTCTCCATACCTCCTCTCCTTTCACCGTGAGTGCCCATGCTCCACATAAGATATGTGGCCCTTGCTCTCTTTCTTGAAAAAGTAATGGGCATCCCCCCTTCTCATGTGTCACCTATTTTTTAAGGAGGGGGCGTCCAAGAGTTGGATGCCCCTAAGGTTCCTAATATTCCTCCTACATGAAGCGCTTATTCCAAGCCCCTCTTGAAGGAATTTTTGGAAGTTTTGCTTGTTGGTTCTTAGGCATCAAAGAGAGCCTCTCTTACTAGTTTTACAGTAGAAAATAAGAGAAGAAATATTCTTCTTAATGAGAGGAAGAGAAGAAAGAAAAAAGATCTTCTTTTTAGTGTGCAGCCTTGGAGAAGAAGAAATTTTTTTTTTCTATTTTTTTTAGTATAAAAATTAGATTAGATCTTATTTTTAATATGAGAATTTTAAAAAAAAATGTCAAAAAAATCTATTGGGTGTTTGGGGCTTCCTAAGGCACTAGATCATGGAGAAAAAGGGAGAAAAAAGGAGAAGAATAGTTCTTCTCTTGGGTCTTTCTTTTTAATTTTTTTAAAACATAAAAATTTATATTATTTTTATATAAAAAATTAGATTAGATCTAATTTTTATTATAAAAAATAAAAAAAAAAGTTCTTCTTGAAGATGTGAAAGGAAGAGAGAAATATTCTCTCTTGTGCATGAGAGAATTAAGAAGAAAAGATTCTTCTCTTGATCTCTATCACAGAGATCTGATGCATGAATCCAAAAAGAAAAGAAGAAGGTCTCCTTTTTCTTCATCTTCTTTATATTCCTCTTAGATCATCCAACAAAAGGTGTCTTCACGAGCTAGTACTTCCAAAGAGATCGATCAGTATAAGGACTTTATATAGATATCCATAGAGATCGGATACGTGTGTGGCTGCTGAGCATCATGAAGAATCAACTACCATGAACTTTGAATATGGTAATCTACTTTCTGCACTCAGGTATCAAGTTTTAAACTCAATTTATAATTTAGATATGATCTAATTTGATATAAATATGATTTATATTTGCTGAATTTTAGATTTGAGATTTACATACATGCACATTGATTCATATCATAGATCCTATATGGTAGTTTTAGATTTGATCTATGCATATATTATAGATTAAATTATTTAATCTATGTATATTCTATAGTAAATTTTAAAAAATATATGCACAAAACTACCATGCTTCCCTTTAATCTTGACGATCGGCATTCTGTAAGTGGCTTCAATATTTTTTTGGCCCTAATCTTATATCCTAGAGTACTAAAAAGCAACACACTGTATCACACTCAAGTATTGAATCTGAATATAAAGAAGTTGCCAATGCTACTACTGAACTAATTTGGATTCAATCTTTACTACAAAAATTGAATATCTCATCTCTTAAGTGCCTATACTTTGGTGTGACAACTATTTTGCCATATATCTTACTGTCAATCTGATGTTTCATGCTCGAGCAAAGCATATTGAAATTGATTTTTATTTTGTTCAAGAGCGAGTGGCTCATTATTAACTTCAAGTCTGATTCTTCTCCTCCATGCTGATATATTCACTAAAGGCCTTGCCTCTCAATGCTTTCAACAATTGTGGCCCAAGCTTTCAGTTGTATCCACCTCAGCTTGTGAGGGTGTGTTGGTAGTATCTTTATCTTGGCCTCATGTCAAGTCATTTATCAAGGATCCATAGTTTGAAGAATATGAATTTTGAATCTTGAATTTTGACTTTTGAATATAGAAGAGATCCTATGGATCTATTTGTTATTTCTCTATCTTTGTATGATCATTCTTGTAATTATTTCTCTCTATCTTTATATGATTATGATGGTAAATCTTTTGTATATTTTCAACTATAAATATAGATGGCCACTTCACAATATTGAGGCACTATAAGAAAATTTATTATTAGCGATGGCACATCACCATCGCTAATAAAGAGAATGCTGTTACTAATACTATTAACGATACAGCACCATTGCTAAAAAATCATCGAAAAAAAGCTTGACATTAAAGTAGCAAATTAGGGATGGTAGAATAGTTGTCACTAATAATGGTATTAGAGATGGCTTTTAGCGATGGTATTCCATCGCTTATAATATTTTCTGAATTTAAAATTAAAAAATTTAAAAAATAATAATAGTAATGGAATTCCATCTCTAATAAACTATCACTAATATCTTTAGCGATGGCACTTCCATCGTTAAAGCTATCGCTAATAATTATATTTTTTAAAAAATATTTTTAATAATTATATTTATTAAAATTTATTATAATTTAATCAATAAGTAATTATATTTACTAAAATTTATTATAATTAAATTAATAAGAATAGATATTCTACCAACTAATAATTAATTATAACCATCATAAATAAAAAATTAATATTATACATTACATCAAAATTAAATTATAAAAATAATATTGCTTAAATTTCAAATCTATTATGTCAAAATTAAAAAAAATTAATGAAGAAAATCCTTGTCCTCCTATACATCCTCTGCAACGACAGATGGATGAGTATCGGATGTCCCAGCATCCTGTCATGAAGAAAAATAAAATATTATTAATAATTTTAAAACTAAATTAATAGAAGTTGTAAAACTATTGTAATTGATATGCCTCCAGCTTAAATTTTTGTAGAGAAATATATTTTAATATACTACTATGATTCTCAAACAGATTATTTCTATATATTTTATTTGATGATACAGAGCTATAGACATATCCAGCCAGTACTCCATCAGATAATTAAATTAGATTTTGATCCTCTGGATACTCCCTCCCTCCTATTTGAAGCCTAAATTGGTATGGATAGATGTATTTCATTATACTCCTTCAATTCTCGAAAGAATTATTCTTACACATTTCATTCGATGATACAAAGCTATAGATATTTTTTGTCTATCCATTGGATGGTTAGATTGAATTTTAACATCCTGATACCCCTCCATCATACCTCAAGCTTAAATTGATACTGAGGGGTATATTTTGATATACTTCTTCAATTCTTGAACGGATTATTTCTACATATCCTATTTGATGACATGTATATATCTACATCTCCATCCCATCCATCTAATAGATAGATTGACTTTTGACTCTTAGATCTCCTTCCTCCAACTCAAGCTTAATTATGTGAAGCTTTTAAATATAAAAATTTAAAATAAATAAAAAATTTATTAATATTGATTGACTTATCTGTTGTTATAGCTGTGACAATAAGCTCAGCTAATCGTGCAGATGTGGATCCTGAAGAATCTCAACCATCAAGTTGTAGACGGCATCCCAGAAGTTCTAATGTCACTAGAAAAAAGTCTTTGCACGACCTCCTTGACACGTGCATCACCCCATGTCTGGGTCGTCAAGGTCTGAGAGGAGGATGTCGAAGACTAGTGAGCAATTGGAGGTCAAAGGTATATTCGAACCCTATGACTTGACTTTTACTAACCCCTCCAATGGCCTTGAGCCATCCCTCGAGGTCAAGGAGGGCCTAAGAGGATGGGTCCTCACTATGCCATGCTACGACATACTCTGTGTAATCCACCTACATAGTTTAAAAATTTATTAGTGCTATTATGCATATCAGTATATATAAAAATTTAATAAATAATATTTTATTTTATCACGATCTTTCGAGATCTAGAATCTAAGTAACCACCAATCCTCTTAGATTGGTGTGTGGCCTCCCACAGCTATAGCTATCATGGTATATGACCTAGCTACTGTGTCTATAATAAATAAAGAAATCAAGTCAACAAAAACTAACATATGATCAACTAAATATAAGATCAATATAAGTTTAGAATTTTTACTAGCCTATCTGCTAAAATATGTGTAACAATAGAGCCATTGGTGTGCTTGATCGAATCCTATGGGGCTATCCGATTCTGTCGGGCCCTCTACCATCTATTGGAGTACTCCTCACTACTCCATTGGTCACAAAGGGCCTCCCATACATCTACTCTCATCCAATGATTCATGAAAGACTTCCAGTCCGATGGTGACTCAGAACTGGAGAATTCAATGGTGGCCTGTTTGAGGTGGTATAGTCCATCCCAGAGCTTACGTATGGCAACCTCCTCGAAGGTCCGATGGTTGGCCTCCTCATCCTTAAAAGTCTCAAATTGATAGTATGACTGCAAATAAAGGATGACATGTATTAATAAATACAATACAAATGTTCCAATGTAGCATGAATTTAAAAATTAAATACCTTTGACTTAGTACAAACATCTCCCATGTAGTGTCACGAGCCTCCAATGGCCAACTGGAGAACTCATTCATCGACCCTGACATCAATCATCGGATGATCCCGATAACCACACGGGACACTCCAGGCTTTCTAAATATTTTATAAAATTGATTTTGAATAATAAATTTTGATTCTAAAATAAATAAAATTTTTTAAATATATTTCTCAAAGATCTAGTGCATATGAGCGGCTCTGAATGTATATGAGCTTTCTATCATCTGATCGAGTTAGAGATGCTGTGAGTCAGATGAGTCCTCTACCATGATACTGAGGCTGAGAGCTAGCTGCTGCTCTATGTGACTATGGGGTCAATAGTGACCCCATATCATCCAAACTTGAGAATAGCAAAAGATTATAAAGAATATTATATTAGATAATGAAGGACAAAATAACTTGATAGAGAATTTCTAAAGTATTAGAGTTTACCCCATGGTATGGGTGCTGCAGAACCATATGAGTTGCCTGTACGAGAGCTATCTCCTCTAGAGCTCTATCCTCTGGAGCTCTCCCTTGGCTAGCATGGCTCCATCCTCTGGGAGTAATCATCCTATAATTTCTGAAAATAAAAATAAATAGATTCATTGATTAATTATATAATTATGGCAAGCAATGTAATAATTGAAATGATATAATACAAGTATGAAAAGCAAATAAAACAAATATACCATAAATACAAAAACTGCTCCATCTATCTTGAGGTCGACTTTGATTATTCAAGAGTTGACACCCCCAGATCTAGGATCGACTCCTGCTATGTGCCACTCTTCTCCGACATATCATAGTTGACTCTTTTGTCCTTGGGGTCGACTCTTTACTAGGATCGACTACTCATCGACCTCTTCAGTTGTTTGGTATCCATTAGATTTTTCTTTTGATTCTTCCTCTTCCTTCTCTTCTTCCACTTCTTTCTCTTTTTCTTCTTCTTCACCTTCTCGGATAAGATTGCCCTTTAAAATAAATTTAGTATGATCTACCTCCTCATATTGTCCATCATGTAGGAGAATTCCTAGAGCATCCAACTTTGCATCTATTAAAGGCTGATGAACTCCTAATATTTCATCCTTTTGAAAGCATTCTAGTAAATGAGGCTCTTTTTCTTCTTCTTCAAGCTTGTAATGAATGGCTCAAGACTTAATTTTACATACAGCTCATCAATCTTTCCTTTCTCTTTCTCTTGATGAAAAAGAAGTATAATACACTTGAATAGCTTGTTGAGCTAGCACAAAAGCATCATTGACATATACTTTTGATCCATGTTTGATTTCAATAAACTTATATTATGGATCAACTTTCATATAATTATTTACATCAAACCATCGGCACTTAAAAAGAATAACACTATTACCTCCAAGGAAGGTCAACTTAATCATTTCTTCAAGGATTCTATAGTAGTCACTCTTCGTCTCTTCCCACCAACTATCCTTTATACACACACCACTGTTCATTATATTCTTATGATATCCATATTATTGGGTATAAAATTTAAAACCATTTATGTTATAGCCATTATAACATGTCACGTATTTTGATGGCTTGGAACCTAATGGCTTTAGCTTTTTAGGTATGGATTCGCCCCCTTGCATGATCTGCATATTACAAAAAGAATAAATTTGAAAAAATTAAAAAAAAATGATTAGACAGTGGTCACTTACTAATTGGTGAAACCAATTTGTAAAGTTTCGTAAGCACTAAGTGAAAATTTCTTCCTTATTTATCATCGGATTGTCCTATCTCAGCATCTCATCATATTGCCTGTGTATGCATAAGATAAGTACAAGATGATAAGTGATTAAAGAGTTGAGATTGTGATAGATACTTACTCAATATATGGGTCAACTTTTATGTAATTTAGCAAAATATATGTCTCTATCTGTGGATTTTCAATATTAGTTAATATCCGACAAACTTTGTATCCAAATTTATGAGCGGGATAGACAATATTGAGATCTCCATCTTTAATCTCTCACCACCACCATCATCATTTTGATCCACTTGAGTCAACTTTATCTACACACTGGGGTTAAAGCAGTGCTGGTTGAAATTAAAAATTTCTTCAATTATGTAAGCCTCCATAATAGAACGTTTGATTCTGATCTTATTTTTCACTTTCTTCTTAAGACTGTGCATGTATCTTTTAAATAAATATATCCACCTGTGCTGTACTGGTCTCCCAACCCTAGCTTCATATGCTAGATGAGTCATGTGGTGCTCCATGCAGTCGAAGAAACTATGAGGGAATATCTTCTCCAACTTGCATATAGTCTCTATACTGCTAGTCTCAAGACTGAAGATGTGGTTAGTAGATAGTTTGGTAGCACAAATATCTCTAAAAAATAATTAAGCTCGATCAAAGAACTCCATATAGGGTTGGAAAGGAGATCACGCCAAGACATTAAGAGTAATTGTAGTATGAAGACATGACAGTCATGGCTCATTAGTCCATACAACCTACAATCTTTAATATTGATGCACTAATCTAGATTGCTTGCATAATCATCTAAGAATTTAAGATTTTTATACCATTCACATACGTCCTTCAACTGTTTCCTCATCAATGTGAAAGTTGCTTTCAACTTCAAATATTTATCCAGAGACACCTCGACTAGCTCTAACAGAGGATGCTTGCATATATTATTCATATTTGCTTGGGCCCCAAGGTTGTCCTTTATCGTGCTGTTGACATCCATAATAGTCTAGAAAATATTATCGATTACATTCTTCTCAATGTGCATGACGGCAAGGTTATAATGGAACAAATTAGTAGATGAATACATTAATATTCAGAAGATACTGTGCTTCACCTAATTATGAGTTCTACCGAACCTCCGAAATTTTTGCTTATCAAATAGTATACCAAATTGAACTTCCTACACTTGAGATACCCTCTGAAATACTTCTATGCCATTAAGTCATGGGGGTGCCTCATCCTTCTTTATTTTATTCTTTCTGAAACTATCCCACTGCTTTTGAAAAGGATGATGCTTGGGGAGAGATTAATGATGACAATCAAACCAACAAGGCTTATGACCATGCTCAAGTTTTTTTTAAGAAGTAAGAAGGAAGTAAGGTACTTTGCCCTCAATGATAGTAATATGAAATTAAATTAAAAAAAGTATAGGAATGAGTGTTTGTCAAGCCATTAAGCTAATAGTTAAAGCATCATAATTATACATAATTGGCTAAATTTAGACATCCCATGAAAGAAGCATGAAGCCATCGCATCAAAGTGGACCCCAAACTCTTAGAAAAGCCAGATGTATTAGAACAATGCATGTCTACGAAGCAAATGGATCCTTGTTTAAGATGCTTCCCACCATCCTTGCAATAGCTAGCATGAAACCATCGCATCAAGGTGGGTCCCAGGTAATTAGGAAAATAGAGTCTGGCAGCACGGCATAAGGATCCTCGATTGAAGATGGTTCCCATCCATCGGGGATAAGTTTTGGCTCACATTCAGGTGTTCATCATCTGCTGTACTCATCAGAGAGCAAGAGAGATGTTTCCATTATTAGTTCCCTAAAGCCAACAATCATAGATAGAGGCAACCTTTTTGGCCAGCTCCCTTGCCACCAGAGCACGAAAATCAAACCTTCTATTAGATTTGTACCCTAAAATTAAATTGTTAGCTGATATATTTTATAATTTCAAAATTTAATCTCATACTTATAATATTTTTATTATCAATAAAAGATTTTTTATTCTAATCATATTTATGTATCCATGATTTATCCTAAAAATTAACAAAGATGATTTTTGTATATTCTTAAAGTATTAAAAATTTGATATATACATTAATTAATGATTAATTTCTAAATACTTTCGATCAAAAGATCATCATAGAGGATAGTGATCAATCCATTTAAAATCGATACATAATTCACCTTTCTTGTGGGAAGGTGAGTGTTGAATCTGCAGTGTAGAGATACTGAGATGAGGGTATAGATGGTTGTTAGAGAATAACTTACATTGAGCATGACCAACATGAGAAACCACTTGGATATCTACTCATTCATCAGTGGTCTTCTCGATGCTGCAGTGGTATGAGTGATCCTTTGACCTATGGTGTCATCGGCTATTCACAACGAGACTACTAAGTTTGACTACATATTTCTTTAGTCTCTAGCCATTCGAATCTTTGCTGTGTATGTTAGCTGCAGTAGGTTCAGGTTCACTGTTTGGAGTAGGATGCACCTAAATAGAATCTATCGATCTTGGTAGAAAAGGAGAAGTCCTATGCGATTTGCGAGATTGAGTTCAGAAAGTCTTTAGCTAAAGCAAATGTGAATACTAAAAAAAAATTTTTATAAAATTCATAAATAAACTCAAGTCGAGCCAATCTAGCATATGATCGATGATGGGATCTGACGAGTTCTCCATGATCTCTATCAAGTTGGGACTCACAATAAAAAGACTGAATCATACAATAACTATATCTAGGAGTTCATACTTTTATTTTACTGAATTATCACAACATACTGCTAGGTATCACTGGTGGATTGTGGGACTCATCAGACGTCATCTTGATGATCGATGACACTCGAAGGGTAGAGTTGAAATTATTCCAGTCCATCGAAAGAAGTTTCGATGATATTATGATAGAAATCATAATATATCTTACTATCAGTTAGAGTAAAACCTATGGGATCATATATTAAGAGATTTAGGCTTGAATTAACCAATTAGACTTATGAAGTTCTAATTGGGTTAGGATTTATTGAAATCTCATTGGGTTTAAGAGAACCATGCTAGCACATGGTTAAACCAAATTCTTCTCAGGACTTTAATTAGATTAAGTCTATTACATTGAACCTAACCTAAATCCATTAAAATTTAGCTGGGTGCCTAATTATGAGCTTAAGAGGATTAGATCATGTTAATGAGTTGACAATTTAATCTATTCTTTATCTTCTTAATATTTTCTTTTGAAGCGAGGAATTAATGGAAAGAAGAGATGGCACCATCCTCCCTTTCTGGAAGGTCCATGGGACGCCAATCTCTTGGAATGGAAGGAGGAAGAGAGAGGGACCTTCCCCCTCTTCTTGGTTTGGCATGGAAGGAGAGAGAGAGAGAGGGCCACACCCCTTCTTTGCATGAAAATCCTAGAAAAGGGTGCCAAGGGTTGGCGCCCCAACCTACCTGCCTCTCTTGGTAAGGGGTGCCCAATCAGTCTGCCTATTTTGACTGAGGCACCCCATCTGCTTACCAAAAAAATTTTAGATCCTATCAATTAAGTTTGATTTTAATAAAAAATAATTAGATTAAAAGGTAGAAATCTTTATGAGGTAATGATTAGCCTTTTTAAGTTATTTGATTCTTAATTTGGATTAAGGAAGGGTCTATATAAAGAGACAGTTTCTTACGATTTTAAGGAATATAATTTTGAGAAATAGAAACTCTCCTCTCTTCTCTCCATGCCTTACCCTCTCTCCCTATTCTCTTTTCCACACTCAAGGGTTGGGTGTCCATCTCTCATACGTCAAGAAGAAGGGTCTCTTCTATAGCAAGGAACAAGGAGAAGAAGCCTGCAATTCAAGGTTTGAAGTTGCAATCAAGATCATTTGCTAATCAAGATTTAAAAAACAAAGATCCTACTTGGAGAAGAAGGATCTACCATGAGAAGAAGGATTCAAGGTTCATCTCGATGGATACCTCTAAAGGCCGGACATATGTGTGGCTCAAGGATCTTCGAATCTGAGATCATTGGAAGCAGTATATTTCTACCCACACAAGGATATTGAGATTTGATCTCATCTTTATTTTTATTTTTAGATTATATACATATCTTTATTCATGGGCTTGGATAGGATTAGATATCATCTAATGCATGTGGGGGTTTAAAAGGTTTAACCCAATTCATTTTTTGCTGCTCTTGAAAAGATTTTAAAATCTATGCATACATTCTATCCGATTTTCTAACAGTGGTATTCAAAGTAGATTTTTAAAGATATATATAATCTTATTTTTATCTTAGATTTGAAAGTTTGGTTAATTTAAAATTGATCGTGTGCTGGTATAAAGTTATCCAGGTATAGAGTTTATCCCCTATATTGAAAAGATTGTCTTAGTATAAGATTGATCGATTTTGAGAACTATTTTTGAAATGATTAAATTAACTTTTTAGATCTAAAAATTAATATATATAATATATCTTATTTTATATTTAGATCTGAAATTAGAATGATTAAATATTCACATTGGACTGATATAAGGTTGTCCTGATATAGGATTTATCTCCTATATTAAAAAAGTTGTCCTAATTTGATGCGAACTAATTTTTTAAAAAATATTTTTAAAATATTTAAATCATTATTTTAGATTTGATTATATATGTATTTGATATATATTTTTAGTTTTAGATCTAAAATTTGAAGTATATGTGATACACGTTTTAGTTTAGATCTAAAACTATATATATGTGATATATGACATTAAGTTTAGATCTGAAACTATTTCAAGATCATAAGCTACTAATGTATGTAATAAAATATAATCTAAAAATTATTTTTGGATCTAAAAATTATATTATTGCATGTAGATATAGGTTGAACAAATTAGATCTAATGATCAAACTACAATTAGGATCAATTGATTAGATCAAGATAGAATCCATTATTGATTTTGAGCAGTTGATTGAATCTAATCAATAGTTGATTAAGATTAGTATCAAAGAGACTCGAAGTTGAGTTTAGTTATAATTAGTCATATCAATTCATATTTTGATGTGAGTTGATTGACTTAAGATCAAATTTGACTCAGTGGTTTGGACCCATCTTAATAGGTTAACCTGATCGATTCTAATCAACCAATTTGATATCTAAGGCAAGAATTTAGATGGTAATTGTTTAATTGATTTTGTTGTCTAATCTGATCAATTTTGATTGGTGTCTAAGAAAAGCAATAGAGGGACCTCCACTCATCTTAACTTATCTGGCCATTTTGGGAGATTCAGTTTCACATTAGGCTACTTGTTGACTTGAGTTCACCCATGCCAACTAGGCTGGTTGGATATGTGGATATGCTGACCTAAATTTGATCAGTCAGATATCAGATCTGCTGATTTAGAAGAAACCTAAATCCAAATCTCCTCACAAATATTAGGTCTAGAGGTCTTCCATCATTGTAGAGATGTAGGTGCCTTCTTGGCATTGATTGTTTTTGGTTAGTTACAGTGATTCGGTTGCATCGAAAAGGTATAATCATTCTATTAGCATTTGATTCCCTAGGATAGAGATGAGGTTGAGCCCAATACTTGTTAGGTGAGGATGTCTATGATGGATTTACGTCTGCTAGTGAACAATGGGTCTGACTTAACTAAGAAATGTACCAATAACTATTAGATGAGGCCATAGGATTTAGAGACCAAGCCCGCTGTATCTTGATTAGTAAAGCAATGGATAAGATATTGTCCACTTATTGGTCTATGCTCATTAATAACTATTAGATGAGATATGTATAGATTAATGGGATCACAGTATCCACTTGAAATCGATCACATATAGGTTTCCATTTCTCCATCCGAAGAGTATGGAAGATTCAAAAAAATAATGGGAGTCTTGTTTGTTTTTAAAGTCTCTAAAATAAATATTTTATAAGTATAAATATCTAACTAGAAACTATTCTCTTTGCAGATAATCATATCGAGTTTTAATTTTTTAGCTCGTATCCTCGATACCAATAGAATGATCGGTACAAACTACTAAGACTAGCTCTAAAATTTGAGAATCGTTCTTAGTTTTGAGAAATTTACCCATGTTCTTGATTAGGATGTACCTATGTTATCAGCTTATCCATCCTCTGATCAACAAGCCACACTTGAGAAGTGGATGGATGAAGATAACAAAGCGAAGTGTTATATTTTAGCTTTCATGTCCAATTATCTTTCGCTATAGCATGAAGACATAAGGACTACCAAAGAGATGTTAACTCACTTGCAAGAGTTGTATGGTGAGCAGAGTTGCATAGCTTGCTTTAAGATCTCCTGAAAACTATTCAAAGTGAAAATGCATGATGGGCAGTCCATCAATGATCATTGTTTGACAATGATCAAGGACATTAAGGAGCTTCAAAAGCTCAGAATAAATATGGACAAGGAATTGTAGATGGATTTGATCCTCCAGTCTCTTCTTGATTCGAGTAGATAGTTCATCATGAA
This sequence comes from Elaeis guineensis, assembly GCF_000442705.2. Lineage (NCBI taxonomy): Eukaryota > Viridiplantae > Streptophyta > Magnoliopsida > Arecales > Arecaceae > Elaeis > Elaeis guineensis. Next base: position 93,501,955 of record NC_026004.2, on the reverse strand, counting down.
CTATCATATTGAATAAAATTGATAGTACTTTATTTAAACTATCGAACATGCTGGTAACAATAGAAGACACCTTGAAAAATTTAAGGGGTACAGTTCTAAGTGTAGAGCAAATGTCTTCCTTCAAGAAGAAGAAGCCTATGAAAAAGTAAAAGAATGAGGCCAAGCCCAAGAAGCAAGTTTCGAAGAAAGTCAATGATAAAGGAAAGTATTTCCATTGCAACATCGAAGGCCACTAGAGAAGGAACTATCCGACTTACCTGGCAACTGTTAAGAGCAGGAAGAAGGATGGGCCTTCTGAAGGTACGTCTGATATGCTTGTTATGGAAACTAATCTAATGATTTTCTCTTTTTCTAGTTGAATTCTTGATTCTGGTTTAAGTACTCATTTATGCACTTCTATGTAGGATCTTGAAGAAGTGAGAGGGCTGAAGGAAGATGAGATCACTCTTCCGATCGGCAATGGAGTAAGGATTGCTCCTATGGCCGTCGAGACCTACCCTCTGTGATTAACATTAGGAGTTAGTTTAATTCTTAAAGATTGTTATTATGTACCTATAGCCAATAAAAATTTGATTTTCATATCTGTGCTGGCACAGGATAATTATAATTTTTATTTCAATAAAGTCATGTGTTCGATTTATTTTGAAAATAAAGTTGTTACACATGCTTTCTTGATTGATGGTCTTTATCACTTGTATATGGATGCGAGTGTTAATATTAACAAGCAAACTATGAATGTCATAAGGTCTAAGAGACTTAGAGATAGCATTAGCCAAAAATATTTATGGCACCTTAGGCTACGCCATATAGGAGAGGACAAACTCAACAAACTAAAGAAAGATGGTCTTCTCGGATTATTGACTTCTGAGTCTTATTCAGTTTGTAAATTATGTTTTTAAGAAAAAATGGCTAAGCTGCCCTTTATGAAATAAGGAGAAAGGGCCACTGAGATATTAGCTCTAGTACATACTGACATATGTGGTCCATTTGATGTACAAGCCAGAGGTAGCTATGTCTACTTCATAACTTTTATTGATGATTATTTATGATATAGATTTGTGTATTTGATGCACATAAGTCTAAAGCTTTTGAAAAATTTATAGAGTTCAGACATAACGTAAAAAAATAGATTGAAAAATCCATAAAGGTTCTTCGATCAGATCGAGGAGGTGAATATCTTAGTAAAAAATTTTGGACCTATCTCAAGAATAATGATATAGTCTCATAATGAATATCTCCAGGGATATCTCAGCTCAACGAGATATCCGAAAGGAGGAATCGGATCCTATTAGATATAGTTCGATCTATGATGAGCTTCACAAACCTTCCTGTCTTTCTCTGGAGATATGTATTACTTTCTATGATTTATCTTTTGAATTAAATTTTCTCTAAATCTATTCCTACCACACAATACGAGTTATGATATTGTAAAAAGCCAACTCTTGGGCACCTCAAGATTTGGAGATGTCCGATCCATGTCAAGTGATAGTAGGTAGATAAGTTAGAGGCTAGGTCCTTTAGGGCTTGCTTCATAGGGTATCCTAAAGAAATCATAGGATATTACTTCTATCTTTTTGAGGATTATAATATAATTATAAGCCATGATACCGTCTTCTTGAAAAAGGAGTTTACCCAAGATGGAGGCCGTAGGAGGAAGATTGAGCTCGAAGAGAAACTCTCTGAACAGCATCGAGTCTAGGAACTTAAATCCAGTAGTAAGCCAGTAGATGTGGTACCTCCTCTACCTTATAAATCAAGTAAGATCTCCTATCCTCCTAAAAGGTACTTAGATATTCTTATAGAGGATTTAAAGAAAGTATTCCTTATAGGAGATAGGGATATTAGGAATGATCTCAAGACCTACGATGAGATAATGTTAGATATTGACTCTGAAAAATAGATAGAAGTGATGAAGTCATAAATTACCTCCATGCATTCCAACTAGATTTGATCCTTAGTAGATCCATCTGAAGGTATTGTACCTATTGAATGTAAATAAATTTATAAAAAAAAAATTAGATCGGATGGTAAGGTAGAGACCTATAAGGCAAGGCTAATTGTGAAAGATTATAGTCAATGCAAAGATATTGGTTATCATAAAATCTTTTCACCCATGGCTATGCTAAAATCCATCCGTACTCTACTTACGATATCAGCTTTTCATGATTATGAAATTTAGTAGATAGATGTGAAAACTATCTTCCTAAATGGATATCTTGAGGAAGATATCTATATGGAGCAGTCTTTAAGTTTCACATCCAGTGATAGTGATCACAAGATCTGTAAGCTGTAAAGATCTATATATGGACTCAAGCAAGCATCTCGAAGTTAGAACACTCATTTTAATGATGTGATCAAAATATTTGATTTCATAAAAAATAAGAAACTGTGTGTGTACGAAAAGATCAGTGAAAGCATTGTCACATTTCTCGTATTGTATGTAGATAACATCCTTCTGATTGGGAATCATATTTTCATGCTAACATCGGTCAAAATATGGTTGTCAAAAAAATTTGCCATGAAAGACCAAGGAGAACCTTCCTACATTCTTGGTATAAAGATCTATAAGGATAGATCTAAGAGAATGATAGGATTCTCATGGCGAATATACATAGAGGAGGTGCTGAAGAAGTTCAGCATGAAACACTCTAAGAGAAAATTTTTGCTCCTTAGACATGGCATTCCTCTCTCCAAGAAGATGTGCCTTGACACACCTGAGGAGATCCAGCACATGAGCAAGATCCCTTATGCTTCGACAATGGGGGAGCCTCATGTATACCATATTATATACACGATCTGATATAGCTCTTGCTGTGAGTGTCACGAGTAGATATCAGATGAATCCGGATGAAGAACACAGAATTACTGTGAAAAATATCTTGAAATACTTGAGAAGGACTAAAGATCTATTATTGGTCTTTGATGGAGGATCAGAGCTGAATGTTGAGGGATACACCAATTCAGACTTTATGACTGATATCGATGATAGAAAGTCTACATCGAAATGTATCTTTTTATGTAATGATGGTGCAGTTAGTGAAAAAATTTGAAGCAATCGATTATTATAGATTCGACCATAGAAACTAAGAACATCGCCTTCTCTAAAGATGTTAAGAAAGCCTTTTGGTTCAAGAAGTTTATTGTGAAGCTAGGTATGATGCCATCAAATGTCATTGCACTATACTATGATAACAATGGTGCCATAGCCCTCACTAAGGAGCTTAGATTTCATCAGAAGTCCAAGCATATAGAGCGGTGGTTTCACATCATATGCGAATACCTCAAAAACAAGTTTGTCGAGGTGCAGAGAGTCAACTTCATGCTAAACATGGCAGACTCACTAATCAAGCCTCTTAGTCAGCAGAAGATCGAAGCTCACCTTGAGAAGATGGATCTTAGGTATATGATCAATTGACTTTAGGTCAAGTGAGAGTTTGTTAGATTTGTATCCTAAAAATTAAGTATTGACTGACGTATTTTATAATTTTAGAATTTAATCTTATACTTGTAATATTTTTATCATCAATAAAAATTTTTTTCATTTTCATCATATTTATGTATCCATGATTTGTCCTAAAAAGTAACAAAGATGATTTTTGTATATTCTTAAAATATTAAAAATTTGAGACATACATTAATTAGTGTTAATTTCTAAATGCTCTCATTCAAAGAATCGTTACAGAGGATAGTATCAATTTATTCAAGATCGGTGCATAGTTCATCTCCTTTGTGGGCAAATAAGTCTTGGATCTGTCGTGTAGAAATACTAAAATGAGGGTATGGATGGTTATTAGAGAATAACTTACATTGAGCATGACCAACATAAAAAAATTACTTGGATGTCTACTCACTCGTCAGTGGTCTTCTTAATGCTGCAGTAGTGTGAGTGATCCTTTGACCTATGATGTCATCAGCTATTTGCAGTAAGGCTATTGAGTTTGACTGCATGTTCTCTTCGTGCTTAGCCATTCGGGTCCTTACTGTATATGTTGGCTACAGTAGATTCAAATTTGCTTGGAGTATAATGCACCTAAATAGAATCTATTGATCTTGATAGAAAATGAGAAGTTTTATACGATTTGCAAGATTGAGTTCAAAAAGTCTTTGACCAAAGCAAGTATAAATACTAAAAAGGAGTTTTCATAGAGATTTATAAATGAACTCGAATCGAGCCAATGTAGCATATGACTAACGATGGAATTTAACGAGTTCTCCATGACTTCCATTAAGTCAGGACTCATGATAAAAGAACTGAATTATACGATAATTATATCTAAAAGTTCATACTTTCATTCTACTGAATTGTCACTATATACTGCTAGATATCACTAATAGATTGTGAGACTCATCCGGTATCATTTTGATAATCGATGACCCTTGAAGGATAGAGTTGGAATTATTTCAATCCATCAAAAGAAATTTCGATAATATTATGATAGAGATCATAATATATCTCACTATCAGATAGAATAAAATATATAGGGTCACATATTAAGGGATGTAATCTTCAATTAATCAATTGAGCTTATGAAATTCTAATTGGATTAGAATTTATTGAAATCCTATTAGGTTTAAAAGAACCATGCTAGCATATGGTTAAATCTAATTCTTCACAAGACTTTGATTAGATCAAGTCCATTGTATTGAACCTAACCTAATTCCATTAGGGTTTAGCTGGATATCTAATTGCGAGCCCAAGAGGGCTAGATGATGTCAATGAGTTGGTAATTTAATCTACTCTTTATCTCCTTAATATTTCTTTTTGAAGTGGGGAGTTGATGGAAAAAAGAGATGGTGCCATCCTCCATTTTTGGAAGGTCCATGGGGCGCCAATCTCTTGGAATGAAAGGAGGAAAAGAGAGGGGCCCACCCCCTCCTCTTGGTTTGGCATAGAAGGAGAGAGAGAGAGGGGGCGGCCACACCCCCTCTCTTGCATGAAAACCCTAGAAAGGGGTGCCAACCCTTGGCATCCCAACCTACCTACCTCTTTTGATGATGGGCACATAGTCAGTCCACCTATTTTGACTGGGGCACCCCATCTACTTATCAAAAAAATTTTAGATCCTACCAATTAACCTGATTTTAATGAAAAATAATCAGATTAAAAAGATAGAAATCCTTATGAGATAAGGACTAGCCTTTTTAAGTTAATTGGTTAGTCTCTTGGGATTTTAAGGAATAGAATTTTTAGAAATAAAAACTCTCCTCTTTCCTCTCCATGCCTCACCCTCTCTCCCGCTTCTCTTTCCCATGCCCAAGGGTTGGATGTCCATCTCCCATGCACCAAGAAGAAGAAGGATCTCTTCTACAGTAAGGAACAAGAAGAAGAAGGCTACAATCCAAGGATTGAAGTTGCAGTCAAGATCATTTGCGGATCAAGATTCAAAAAGGCGAAGATCCTACTTGGAGAAGAAAGATATACCATGAGAGAAGGATTCAGGGTGAATCTCAGTAGATACCTATGGAGGTCGGATGCGTGTGCGGCTCAAGGACCTTCGAATCTAAGATCATCAAAAGCGATGTATTTTTATCTGCATAAAGGTATTGAGATTTGATCTCATCTTTATTTTTATTTTCAAATTATATGTACGTCTTTATTCATGGGCTCGAATAGGATTAGATATGATCTAATACATATGAGGGGTTAAAGAGTTTAATCCGATTCATTTTCCACTACTCTTGAAAAGATTTTGAAATCTATGCATACATCCTATCTGATTTTCTAACACCTCGATGCATTACACTCCCTCTAGAGACACCAACTTCCAATATCGAAGAAGCTTTTAATGGCCAGGAAGCGAACAACGATGGATTTGTGTTTCTGCCAGCTCATCCAAACTTCTTCATACCTCCTAGGGAGCGATGGTAAGCTGAGGCCTTGAAGCAAAGTATGCCAAAACTCCTTTAAGAACTTGCACTATAAAAAGATATGATTTGTTGTCTTTGTGATGTCTCTGCACAATGAGCATGGATCTAGGACTCGCATTCCCCTCTTGTTAAGGTTTGAGGTTGTGAGAATTTTGTTGAAAAAATAGAACCATCTGAACAATTTGACCATTTTCGGCACTGGCAATCACCAAAAGAAGTTAACTAGAGGGGAGGCTATGCCGCCATGTTTGAGGAAGAAATAACAACTATTGATAGAGTATAGGATAGGATTGTTCCATTTCCAAAGCATTTGATCTACTTGACCATTAATCGGGTAAGAGAAAATGAACAAAGTGAAGTCAAAAAAAATCCTCTAAGCACCATGGAGCTCAGAGGTTGGTGAAATGCCTCCAAAATCACCTGACTGGGCATAGATGGGCCTCATAGTGCCTTGAGATAGCCAGCAATAGAAATTGTTGGATGTTTAGCTAGCATACATAGGTGAGGAAAGGTAGCAGATAATTGTGCATTCCGATCCCAAGCATCTTTCCAGAAGGAAACAAGATCATTTGATCCCAGCTTTGGGTTGAAAAAATGCTTGATCAAATCTAAGTGCTTGATGATGCCTTTCCAAAAGGGCGAAGCTAAGCATTTCATGTATCTAGAGTTAGCTGATGACAGCTTATTGGAGTAGTAAATGGCTCTTACCAGCTTACACCAAGGTTTATGTTGTTCTTTATAGAATTTCCACCACCATTTTAACAAGAGAGCCACGTTAATGGTTTTTAAGTCAAGAACTCCCAAGCCCCTCAGTTTTCAAGGTCAACATACCAACTCCCAGTTTAAAAGATGCTTGATGCTATTGCCTGGATGCTGATCGTTTCAGATGAACTCATGACATAACCGATCAATATGATGTATCACCACTGCTGGAAGTTTGAAGACTAACATCCAATAGAGAGGAGTAGCTTTCAAGATAGAGTTTGCCAAAACCAAACATCTTGCTAGAGAGAGAGCATTGTGCTTCCACCCAATCAATCACTTAGACATTTTCTCTATGAGAAAAGTGTTGCAAATTGTATCCTAAAGCCAATCGACTTATTGTAAATAATTAAATTTTGTATATGAATTATTGATCAATGAATAAAAATTATTTTAGCTTTTTCATCACAAGATGTACATCTTCATTATTAGAACTCTTGTATTGTGATAAAATCCTTAAAACTATATTATGATCGATAAAGGAAGATTTATCAAATAGTTCTTAAATATGTTTATGACCAAATGATACATTATTAATAGGACAATGATGTTTATCAAGTGTAGGTCATTGTGTGCCATATAGATTGGTTATCTTCGTAACCAAGGAGCGTGCAGACACTGGTATGGCATATAGATGAGATATAAGAGTACATCATTACGGAACAAGTGACTCATCTACTGAGTACTTTGCTATCAAGAGTAGCTCATAAAATATATGGACATAAGTATCCCTTGGATTTGAGATGACCATAGTGACTTACAAGCAACTCACTGTGTTTAGGTACCGGACTACTTATATTTCTAATGCAGTGACGGAAGGCTATTAGGTACAGTCAAGTACTTGCAAAATCTATGTGTGGATCAAGATGGGATTGACCCCTTCAAATTATAGAAGTTAATACATCATTGTATTTCAATTTTGTAAAATTTTGATCAGGATAATCCATATGATGGATTTGATGTTGAAAAATATGTCTCAAAGTCAATCGGTAGCCTGTTGATAGTTGTGCTACTTGATGTAATTGTATATGAATTAATTAATAAAATATTTATTTGATATTTTTTTATCATAAGCTTGTACATCTTCTGTATCGAACTTCTGTGTTATGATGAAAGTCTTTAGGACTATTTTAAATCGATAAAGGAGGATTTATCGTTTAGTTCTTAAATGAGTTCACGATCAAATGATATGCTATTACTAGGATAATAGACATATCAAATGTAGGTCATTGTGTGCCATATAGGTTAGTTGTCCTCTTAACCAAGGAGTGTGGAGATGCTGGTATGGCATGCAGGTGAAATGAAAGAGTATATTTTATTGAATGTGATCAACTCCAAAATACTCTGTTGTCAAGAGTCACTCTGAAGGGATATGAGTATAAATATCTCTCTGATCTGAGATCACTATGATAACTTGCAAGCAACTCACTGTACTTTGGTGTCGGACTACCTAAATTTTTAATTTAAAATTAAAAGATTTCTGGACATAGTCAAGTACTTGTGAAGTCGGTGCGTGAGTCAAGATGGAATTGACCACTCTAAGAAATCGAAGAGAATGTTTTGTATTTCAATTTAGTAAGACTTTGGCCAGGACAATCCTTGTGAGAAGTCACAAAATTTATTAGATTGAGACACATAATAGATGTACCATCAAGAGTTAACAGTTTAAACTCTAAGTCATCCTAGCATCAATGGTTAAAGGGATCAATGATATGGTAACTATATTCAAATAGGTTCTTGAGTGTTACTTTGTATACATTCGGCTTATCCAGACATTGGGTACCATTGCTAGATGGCTACTCCGATTGGTATAGAAATCAGTTTTTGTACTATCGATTTAGGTTCGATCTATTGGATCACACATATTAGAAGTTTTTTTCCGATCACATGGTTAATCTGAAGAGTTTCAGTCAATGGAGACTCTGATGAAGAGTCTCACAGAAAGGGGACTTTGCTGAAGAGTCCCACTGGACTTGGACTCTATCATTAATAAAAAATTAATTAGTGATTAGATTACTAATTAGCTCAATTTGATTGAACATTAAAATCTGAATCAAATTTGATTAAATTTGATTCAATCAAGTCAAGTCTGATTAGGTTATGAGATGACCTATTCGGTAAGGAAGAAATGATCCTAATTTGATCGGGTCTATGGCTCAATTAATTTATTGATTTGATCAAGTTTAATTCAGATTATAGGAGTCTAATTAGATTATATTCATCATATTTTATTTAAATTTAATTAGATTAAATTTGAAAGAAATCTAATTGGTTAGACCCTAGAGTCTCAAATGAATAGGACTTTATCCCTTGCACCACCTAAATTGTCTCACATCTTTTCTCATCGCACAAAATCAATTTTTACATAAAGAAACTAAAAAATAATTCTTCTTTTATTATCCATTAAGGATAGAAATTGATTGATTTTGATTTAAATTCAAATTGATTTGAATTTCAACTTAAAACCTTCTCCATATCCTTCCACACATCAGTAGTTTCTAAAGGTGCCCATTGTATATGAGAAAAAGAGGTCTTTCTAATTGATTTTTATATCCAATTTTTTCTAGTAAGTCTCTCTTTAAGTTAGATAAGGGTGATAAAATGTTAGAGTCAAATTAAAATTCAAAATTATTTGAATTACAATAAACTCCAGCCCTTATCCTATTTTATCTAGTTTATGCGACAATCATAAAAAGGCCATAATTTTGTGTGCCAAAAAAAGAGAGCTTTTTATCATGAGATAGCAGAGAGAAATAGGATCAAAAATACTTCTTTGAGATGTGAGAATTGGGTGGGTTTCCTTCCTCCTTGGTGTGAACAAAAGAGGAGACCGTTCTACTCTCGGGTGAGCGACCTAGAACTATTTTAGGATTTTGAGTGAGAGAAAAACTATAAAGAAGAAAGTCTTTATCAGAGTTTTCTCCACCATCCAACATCTTCTTTTGCTCCATCTTTGATATCAAAATAGTTTGAGGTGATTGAAGAAGGAGATCAAGTCAAATCTACCATCAAAAATCGACTGTATAAGCTAGTACTCCTGCGAAGGGCTGATCGATCTGAGGACTTCGTATAAACCATCCGTAGAGGTCAGATACTTGTATAGCTTTGAGCAACTAGAAAAGACTTTCATATCTATGTTCTTGATCATGGAGTTTGACTACCCATGCTCAGGTATTGGATTCAGAACTCTAGTGGTGATAGATTAGATCTATCACTAATTGCTGCTCTTGTTCAAATATTTATAATTTTAGATTCAGATTTTTATGTATATAAATTTATGTTATAAATTTAATTATAAGAGTTTTAAGATCAAATCTTATGGATATATTTGTAGATTAAATAGTTTAATCTAATACTTTTTCATTAAAAATTTTAAAATGCATGCATGAAATCCCTGTAAGATCCTACAATGGTATCAGAGCCAAGTTGCTTATAACATGAATTTATTCTCGTATATAATCTAATTTTAATTATTTAGATTAGATCTAAATAGTTAATTTTGTATCTGAGTAGTATAGTAATTTGATTAGATAGATTGTTGCTCCTAGATTGATTTTGATGATTACAAAGCAGATTGAAGGGATACAAACAATTTTAAATTGAAAAAGTCCTTATGCTCTTCAAGGGCAAAATCATAATTTCACTAAAATCCTAATTTGATAGCATCATTCGATAGAACAAATGATTTGTAAACTATTGGTGAAAATTTCATTGTTTTTGGACTTATATTTTTGAAGTTATGAAGGTTTGAAGTGCATGAGTCGACTCATGAGTCAACTCATGGCACTATGAGCTGATTGGCACGCAAAAAAAATTCCCATGGCACGCTGGATTTTTGGCTTGGCATGACCTGTGAGTCGACTCATGAGTCGACCCACAAGGCATGAGTCGACTCATGAGTCGACCTCTGCTGATTTGAGCCAAAAAATCCAAAAATCAAGACTGTCTGATCTGTGCAACAGAAGTCGACTCATGAGTCGACTCCTGTAGCATGAGTCGACTCATGAGTCGACCCCTGCGATAGAAAATGTCAGCAACGGCTATTTTTTTGCCCATTTTAATTGCCTTTTATGCTTCCTAAAATTGCTCTAACGGCTCTTTATCTGCCTAAATTATTTTCTCTTGCTTTTAATGCTATAAAATACTTGAAATGGTGAAAGAAATTGCAGATTAAATAGCAGATCAAATTGGAGAGAAAATAGAAGATCAATCGGCAGATCAAAAGAGAGATAAAATTCATTGAGAGGATCCACGAGATAATTTGAGAGAAAAAGAAAAGAGGATCCAAAATCCACACGAGAGATTGTGAAAGAGATTCAAGAGCTTTCAAAGAGAGGATCTTTCAAGCCTATTGTTTAACCTTGATCTAGAGATCTTCCAAAGCTTTCAAGAGATCTTCAATCAACAATCAACCTCTTCTCAAGCATTCGTTCAAGCGTTCATCCACTTTGAGAAAATCCGAAAAGGGGTTCTTCATTTGAGTAAAGTTTTTATTGTTATATTCGCTCATTTAAAGGAGCTGTTATTGTATTAATCTGTGCTCAAAATTTTCTAACTCTTTGTGAGTTTTTGTTCTTATTTTTGGAGGATTTCTAAAATAAGGAAAGGTTGATCCGAACCTGAAATCAGAGTGTTTTGGGTTTACTTGTACCCGGGAAACAAGTGATCTAGCTTGGGATAGCTAGTGTCGGAGTTTCCGATGTTTTGTATTCAGGTTGAATACAAGTATAGTGGATTGAATTTCCCAAGTAGGAGCTTGGGGAGTGGATGTAGGTGCAGGGTTGGCACCGAACCACTATAAATCCTTGTGCTTGTGGTGTGCTTTATCGCTTCACTTTATTTCTTTATTATATCCTTGCATTCCTGTTTTAGGTATTTAATATTGAATTAAAATCTTTATCTTGTTCATCATAAGAAATTAATCAATTCTAAAATTTTTAGAAACCCAATTCACCCCCCCCCTCTTGGGTTGCATAGCTGGGCAACAAGTGGTATCAGAGCCCGGTGCTCTAGCCCTTCTTTGATCTAACAATCAAAGAGCCAAAGATCTATGGCAACCCATGTTGGTACTTCTCTAGCCGAGGGGCAATCAACAAACCGACCTCCACTTTTCAATGGGTCTAATTACACCTATTGGAAAGCTCGGATGAAGATTTTCATACAAGCACTCGACTATGATATGTGGAGTATCATAGTAAACGGTCCTCACACACCCACCAAGATTTTAGATGGTGAGGAGTCAACCAAACCCGAGAAAGAATGGGATGAGGTTGACAAGAAATTGGCACAATTAAATGCCAAAGCCATGAATGTTCTTTATTGTGCACTAGATGCAAGTGAATTCAATCGCATTTCTACTTGTGCATCTGCTAAAGAAATATGGGATAGGTTAGAAGTAACCCATGAGGGAACAAATCAAGTAAAAGAGTCTAAAATAAACATGCTTGTACATAAATATGAATTGTTTAAGATGGAGCATGATGAGTCCATAACTGCTATGTTTACTCGTTTTACTGATATAATTAATGGTTTGAAGAGTCTTGGCAAATCTTATACTAACAGTGAACTTGTAAGGAAGATTCTCAGGTCACTGCCAAGAACTTGGGAAGCCAAGGTGACTGCCATCCAAGAAGCAAAGGACTTGAACACTCTACCTCTAGAAGAACTTCTTGGATCCTTGATGACCATGAACTTAGCATGAAGCAACATCAAGAGGATGAAGTCAAAAATAAAAGAACCATTGCCCTCAAATCCACAACTTCGCCTGATTATGAAACGGATGACACTGAAAATGAAGAACAGGATGAAGAGATGGCACTCATCACCCGGAGATTCAAGAAGTTCCTAAGAAAAAGGAAACAGGGGATGAGAAAGAAGTCATTCACAAAAGGGGAACAAAGCAAAGAGAAAGAGAAAGATCAACCCCTTATATGCTACGAGTGCAAGAAGCCGGGATATTTCAGATCCGAATGTCCACAACTGAAGAAAGGTCCCACAAAGTTCAAAAAGAAGGCAATGATGGCGACTTGGAGTGCGAGTGATGACTCAAGCTCCGACGAGGAAACCTCAACAGAACAAGCCAACGTGTGCCTGATGGCACATAAAAATGATGTAACTTCTGAATCCACTAGTGAATTCACATTTGAAGAATTGCATGAAGCATTCTATGATTCAATTGATGAATTAAAGAAACGAGGAAAGAAAAACAAAGAACTGAAATTGGAAAATCAGTCCTTAGTGAAACAAACTGAAAACCTGTCAATTGAAAAATTCACCTTGATTCAAGAAAATCAAAACTTAAAGGATGAAATTAACAAGCTGAAATCTATAGTAGATAAGTTCACCTTAAGTTCAAACAAACTAAATATGATTCTTGATAATCAGAAAGCTATATATGATAAGGCTGGACTTGGCTATAAACCTCTGAAGAAACAAAAATTTCTGAAGGATATTTATGTAAATTATTCAAGTAACAAGTCTACAAATATTACTTATTTCAACTGTGGTAGGATAGGACATAAATCATACACATGTCTTATTAACAAATATGCAAACACAAAGAAAATATGGGTTCCAAAAGGAACCATTCTGACTAACCTGAAAGGACCCAAGAAAGCTTGGGTACCTAAGACAGAAACTTGACCTTTGCTTGCAGGTGTGTCTAGCATCCCAAGAAGGAAACAGGAAATGGTATCTTGACAGCGGATGCTCGAGACACATGACTGGTGATGAATCACAATTCATCACGCTTGATGCTAAGGATGGAGGGATGGTCACCTTTGGAGATAATGGCAAAGGAAAGATCATCAGGATAGGTAACATTGGTATCACTCCCTCCAAATACATTGAGAATGTTTTACTAGTTAAAGGTTTAAAGCATAACTTACTTAGCATTAGTCAATTCTGTGATAAAGGGTATAAAGTAGTTTTTGAATCATCTGTTTGCATTGTGACTAGTCCTATTAACGATGGCATTAAATTTATAGGACATAGGCATGGCAATGTTTATATGATAGATATGAATGACTTAGCCAAATTAGACATGCAATGCCTAGTATCCTTGAATGCTAAAATCAATGAGACTAGTTGGCTGTGGCATCGTAGACTTGCACATATCAGCATGCATTCTCTTTCAAAATTAATTAAGAAAGATTTAGTTCTCGGTTTGCCAAAATTGAATTTTGAAAAGGATAGAATTTGTGATGCATGCCAATTAGGTAAACAAACTAGAGTATCATTTAAATCCAAAAACACTGTTTCAACTTCTAGACCATTAGAGCTCTTACATATGGACTTATTTGGACCAACAAGAACCACCAGTCTAGGAGGAAAACGATATGGCTTTGTAATTATAGATGATTACTCTCGTTTTACTTGGGTTTTCTTTTTGGCTCACAAAAATGAAACTTTTCATATTTTCACTAAATTTCATCGAAAAGTCTCTAATGAAAAAGATTTTTCAATTCAAAATATTAGAAGTGATCATGGAACTGAATTTGAAAATCAAGATTTTGAAAATTTTTATGATGAAAATGGAATTGTCCATAACTTCTCTGCTCCTAGGACACCCCAACAAAATGGGGTAGTTGAAAGAAAAAATAAAACCTTAGAAGAAATGGCCCGTACCATGTTGTGTGAAAGCAACCTTCCAAGATATTTTTGGGCGGAAGCAATTAACACAGCATGTTACATTTTAAATCATGCTTTAATTAGACAATTTTTAAAGAAAACCCCCTATGAACTTTGGAAAGGAAGAAAACCAAATATTGCATATTTTCATATTTTTGGTTGCCGATGCTTTGTATTAAATAATGGCAAAGAAAAACTTGGTAAATTTGATGCAAAATCAGATGAAGCAATCTTTCTAGGTTACTCCTCTACTAGTAAAGCATTTAGAGTTTTTAACAAAAGAACTTTAGTAGTTGAGAAGTCCATACATGTTGTTTTTGATGAATCTAACGATCTTCCTTCAAGGAAGAATGAGGGTGTTGATGATGCAGATCCACTAATAGAAGGTATGAAGGAGATCACTCTGAAAGATTCAGCAACTCCAAAAGACAAGGATCAAGAAGACGAACAAAATGAAAGAGGTGAAGAAATTCAAGAACAACCTCAAGGTACAAATGACCTACCCAAGGAATGGAGGTATGTTCACAACCACCCTAAGGAGTTAATTATTGGTGACCCTATGCATGGGGTAAAAACCCGTTCTTCTCTAAGAGATGCAGTTAATCATTGTGCTTTTGTATCTCATCTTGAACCTAAAACTTTTGAAGAAGCTGAAAATGATCATAATTGGATTAATGCTATGCAAGAGGAACTTAATCAATTTGAAAGAAATAATATTTGGACCTTAGTATCAAGACCTAAAGATTATTCAATAATTGGCACAAAATGGATCTTTAGAAACAAATTAGATGAGCATGGAAATGTAATTAGAAATAAAGCAAGACTGGTTGCTAAGGGATATAATCAAGAAGAAGGAATTGATTTTGATGAAACCTTTGCACCTGTTGCTAGATTAGAAGCTATTAGATTTCTACTTGCATATGCTTGCTTTATGAAATTCAAATTATTTCAAATGGATGTTAAAAGTGCATTTTTAAATGGATATATCTCTGAAGAAGTATATGTAGAACAACCACCCAGATTTGAAAATCATGCTTTTCCTAATCATGTCTTTAGATTAAATAAAGCTTTATATGGATTAAAACAAGCACCTAGAGCATGGTATGAAAGGCTAAGCAAATTTCTAATGAATAATGGTTTTTCAAGAGGTAATGTAGATACAACCCTATTTATTAAAAGAAATCAAAATGATATGCTAATTATACAAATTTATGTTGATGACATAATTTTTGGGTCTACTAATGAATCCCTTTGTCAAGACTTTGCTAAGCTTATGCAGGGGGAGTTCGAGATGAGCATGATGGGAGAACTCACCTTCTTCCTTGGACTCCAAATCAAACAATCAAAAGAGGGAATCTCTATCACCCAAAGCAAGTACACCAAGGAACTACTCAAAAGATTTGGAATGGAGAACTGCAAACCAATTGGCACACCAATCAGTCGCTCATGTAAGCTTGACAAGGATGATGAAGGTAAATGTGTAGACTTAAAATACTATAGAGGTATGATTGGCTCATTATTATATTTAACTGCAAGTAGGCCTGATATCATGTTTAGTGTTTGCTTATGTGCTAGATATCAATCTAATCCTAAAGAATCTCATTTGAATGCTATTAAAAGAATCCTTAGATACTTAAATGGTACACAAACTCTAGGGTTATGGTACTCTAAGGACTCATCAATTAATTTATTAGGATATTCAGATGCTGATTTTGCTGGATGTAAATTAGATAGAAAAAGCACAAGTGGAACTTGCCAATTTCTTGGAGTTAACCTAATCTCATGGTTTAGCAAGAAACAAAATTCGGTGGCTCTGTCTACGGCTGAGGCCGAATATATTGCAGCCGGAAGTTGTTGTGCTCAAATCTTATGGATTAAGCAACAACTCGAAGATTTTGGAATCAAACTTAATGAAACACCAATAAGATGTGACAACACAAGTGCCATAAATCTATCTAAAAATTCAATTCAACACTCAAGATCTAAACATATTGAAATAAGACATCATTTTATAAGAGAACATGTTCAAAAAAAAAATATAATTCTTGAATATGTTTGCACTGAAAATCAATTAGCTGATATCTTTACAAAGGCCCTTAGTGAGGATAGATTCTGTGAAATTAGGAGAAATCTAAGAATTCTAGATCCATTTGCCTAAAATTTTTCAATTTCCAAAGATTTGATTAGAGCTCAATTTTCAACATCTATCCTGGTCCCAAAAGCTCAAATTTATCATTCTAAAAACTTATCATTGAGCAAAATTCTTTCACTCAAAATTTCAAATTTTTTTGGAATTTATTCACATTTTTTCTGATTTTCTGAACTTCATGAGTCGACCCCTATGAGTCGACTCAATGGCAAACTTGTA
This sequence comes from Elaeis guineensis, assembly GCF_000442705.2. Classification (NCBI taxonomy): domain Eukaryota; kingdom Viridiplantae; phylum Streptophyta; class Magnoliopsida; order Arecales; family Arecaceae; genus Elaeis; species Elaeis guineensis. Next base: position 93,485,328 of record NC_026004.2, on the reverse strand, counting down.
AATCCCACTAACTTTCAACGGGTTCATTGTTTTTATACTGAAACCCTGTTCGTGAGACGACTCATCTTCTCATCGTTCTTCTTCCAAAAGCCGTCTTCTCCAACTCTTCTTGCTCCAAATCCAAGGATTAATTTCGAGGCAATTTGGTATCAGATTTACTTTTGCTACCAAAATTAAAAACCAAGGATGGGAACTCTATTGCTCTCTTAAGGAAGTCACCTATGTTGACCTTGTTAGAGAATTCTACCAAAACCTACTTTATGGAAGTGGGTCAGTGACTTCAACTGTAAAGGGAATTGATATCTGCCTGGACTCTAGGATATTGGGAGAAATACTTCAGTTGCCTAGTGAAGGATATTCATATATGGAACTCCCAATTAAAGAAGAGGGGATCAGAATTATTTTAGGAGAAACTTATTCAGGAAATTTAAACAAATTGGAAGCAAAGATTTTGTCCATTGAGATGAGGGTCCTGCATCAGATAGTAACAAAGCTCTTCTTTCCTAGGAGTGGTAGACATGACTTACTTTCCAGCAGAGATGTATGTGTCATGTTTCATGTCATCACTCAGACCCCCCTGAACCTCCCTGCACTTATGATAGAGGCCATGAGAGAAACTTTGAATAGATTCAAGGCACACTTGCCTTATGGTATGGCCCTTACTAGAGTATTCAGGAGGTTTGGAGTTAGTTGTGAGGGGGAGGCTGCTACTAAGCTCTCTCATGTGGACACTTTCAACCAACACAGCCTGCACCGAATGGGATTTGCAAAGACTGATGGTGGTTGGATCAAGGGATCTGAGGAGAGAGTTGAGGAAAGAACTGAAGAGAGAACTGAAGAGAGAACTGAAGATAGAGCTGAAGTCAGAACTGAAGGCAGAGTAGAAGAAGAAGATCCATCATCTCCTGTCCATGACTTCAGGACAGCATCACCACATATCCAGTTCATTCCTGATACTGAGGCTGGCCCTTCAGAGTTTACTAGGATGCCCACACCAGTGTATCAGCCAGAGAGCAGAGCACCTCATTCAGAGTTCAGACTGGCTGACGATCAGATCGAGCATATATCACAGCGTGTGGCTTCTTTGCTCTCTAGTCAGTGGGGTAGTACTTCTTTTGCACCTGGAGCCACCTCTTCTGATCAGACCATTACTCCCCACATCTCCACTATGTTTCAAATGATATCAGATCAGTCCATCAGGATCCAGCAGCTTGAGGACACAGTCTGGAGACTTACTGGCAGAGTTCTTGACTTGCAGGGGCAAGTCCTTGCTTTAGCCCATCCCAAGCCACAGGAGTCAACCATTGAGGTCACAGACCTCACTGCAGAGGCTGGTAGGCTCAGAGGAGCACTAGAAGGTGGATATGAATTGCTGAGGAAAGTAATCCAAGGATCGAGTGAGCATGCTACCACTCAGTTCACTGCTCTACTTCAATCTGTTTCCAGAGCACTGAACGTACTTGATTCTATCAGACTCACCCTTTCTGTTCAGTCTTTGGCCTCTCAGCATTCTCAGCCACCCAGTTCATCTCGCTCTCCTGCTCGTGCCAGTACCTCCACTCGTGGCAGAGGCAAACGGGGTAGAGGACGCACTTCTGATCCATCATCTCCTCACCCTATATCTGATGACTCCGATCATTGACTTATCTTGATCTTTACTAGATTCTAGGTGTTAGTATTTTGTTCTAGGATCTATACCTTGGGGCCATGTATTGACAATTAGCTGGTTGAATTTTATTTTTAAGAACTATGTATTGAAACAATTATGTTTTTAATGGAATCATTTTTCTACTTTTTGTAATGATATTGATCATATTTTGGTTATATATATTCTTCTTGTGGAAAAATTGTCTTCTCTTTGTTGTTGTTTGCTGTTGAAAATTGCTATATTAAGGGGGAGCAAACTTCTATGATAAACTCTAAAAGGGGAGAAATTAAAGAATATTTAAAAAAAAAAAAGAAGAGTTAACCATATTTGATGATGTCAAAAAGGGGGAGAAATTAAACAAAATAAAATTGGAGATATTAAACAAAAATTGGAGAAATTAAACAAAAATTTCAGAAATTAAATATTTGGAGAAATTAAACAAAAATTTGAGAAATTAAACAAAATTTGAGAAATTAAATAAAAATGGTATTTTGAGAAATTAAACAAAAATTTGAGAAATTAAACAAAACAAAATTGGAGATATTAAACAAAAATTAGAGAAATTAAACAAAAATTTTAGAAATTAAATATTTGGAGAAATTAAACAAAAATTTGAGAAATTAAACAAAATTTGAGAAATTAAACAAAAATGGTATTTTGAGAAATTAAGCAAAAATTTGAGAAATTTGATATCAGACAAAAATTAAACAAAAAGCCATCCATCAAAAGCAAAATCATAAGTACAATGCAAATAAGTAATTTTTTATATGCTCTGATATATTTCAAAATTCAAACTTGCTCTGATATATCTTTTGAAATTTACCTTAATACATCTTAAGAAATTTGATTTACTCTGATACACCCTAAAATTTCTTTTAACTTGCTCTGATACATGATAAAATCTGATACAGTGTGAAAGTTTCTCTGATATTTGCTCTGATACAGTGTGAAATTTTCTCTGATATATTATAACATTTACTCTGATACATTATAAAATCTTTTCTGATAACATTGTAAAAATTATTGTTCTTGCTCTGATACATTGCAAAATTTATTTCTTTTCTCTTGCTCTGATATATCTTAAGCTCAAAATGAGTTAATACACTTAAGCTCAAAATCAACTTTTAAACATACTTTGGCACACATAATTTTTTTTTAAGCACATAAGTATTTTTTTTGCTCTGATGCTAAAACTAAAATCAAATGAGAATGGGATTTTCAAAATAGAGCTCAATCTGATAACAAAAACAAGTTTTCTGCTCTAACACCAAAATCACATAATCAAATGAGTATATCTTCAAATCCTTAAGCAAATGGACAAATTATTTTTGCATATGACTATTTATATTACATGCCAAAAGAATCATACTCTTTTCAAGCATATACACCTATAATGTATTCTTTTGAAATTAATGCATTCACATAAATATTTTTGTTCAAATATTTTGTCATCATCAAAAAGGGGGAGATTGTTGCTCCTAGATTGATTTTGATGATTACAAAGCAGATTGAAGGGATACAAACAATTTTAAATTAAAAAAGTCCTTATGCTCTTCAAGGGCAAAATCATAATTTCACTAAAATCCTGATTTGATAGTATCATTTGATAGAATAAATGATTTGTAAACTATTGGTGAAAATTTTATTATTTTTGGACTTATATTTTTGAAGTTATGAAGGTTTGAAGTGCATGAGTCGACTCATGAGTCAACTCATGGCACTATGAGCTGATTGGCACGCAAAAAAAATTCCCATGGCACGCTGGATTTTTGGCTTGGCACGACCTGTGAGTCGACTCATGAGTCGACCCACAAGGCATGAGTCGACTCATGAGTCGACCTCTGCTGATTTGAGCCGAAAAATCCAGAAATCAAGACTGTCTGATCTGTGCAACAGAAGTCGACTCATGAGTCGACTCCTGTAGCATGAGTCGACTCATGAGTCGACCCCTGCAACGAAAAATATCAGCAACGGCTATTTTTTTATCCATTTTAATTGCCTTTTATGCTTCCTAAAATTGCTCTAACGGCTCTTTATCTGCCTAAATTATTTTCTCTTACTTTTAATGCTATAAAATGCTTGAAATGGTGAAAGAAATTACAGATTAAATAGCAGATCAAATTGGAGAGAAAACAGAAGATCAATCGACAGATCAAAAGAGAGATAAAATTCATTGAGAGGATCCACGAGATAATTTGAGAGAAAAAGAAAAGAGGATCCAAAATCCACACGAGAGATTGTGAAAGAGATTCAAGAGCTTTCAAAGAGAGGATCTTTCAAGCCTATTGTTCAACCTTGATCTAGAGATCTTCCAAAGCTTTCAAGAGATCTTCAATCAACAATCAACCTCTTCTCAAGCATTCGTTCAAGCGTTCATCCACTTTGAGAAAATCCGAAAAGGGGTTCTTCATTTGAGTAAAGTTTTTATTGTTATATTCGCTCATTTAAAGGAGCTGTTATTGTATTAATCTGTGCCCAAAATTTTCTAACTCTTTGTGAGTTTTTGTTCTTGTTTTTGGAGGATTTCCAAAACAAGGAAAGGTTGATCCGAACCTGAAATCGGAGTGTTTTGGGTTTACTTGTACCCGGGAAACAAGTGATCTAGCTTGGGATAGCTAGTGTCGGAGTTTCCGATGTTTTGTATTCAGGTTGAATACAAGTATAGTGGATTGAATTTCCCAAGTAGGAGCTTGGAGAGTGGATGTAGGTGCAGGATTGGCACCGAACCACTATAAATCCTTGTGTTTGTGGTGTGCTTTATCGCTTCACTTTATTTCTTTATTATATCCTTGCATTCCTGTTTTAGGTATTTAATATTGAATTAAAATCTTTATCTTGTTCATCATAAGAAATTAATCAATTCTAAAATTTTTAGAAACCCAATTCACCCCCCCCTCTTGGGTTGCATAGCTGGGCAACAAGTGGTATCAGAGCCCGGTGCTCTAGTCCTTCTTTGATCTAACAATCAAAGAGCCAAAGATCTATGGCAACCCATGTTGGTACTTCTCTAGCCGAGGGGCAATCAACAAACTGACCTCCACTTTTCAATGGGTCTAATTACACCTATTGGAAAGCTCGGATGAAGATTTTCATACAAGCACTCGACTATGATATGTGGAGTATCATAGTGAACGGTCCTCACACACCCACCAAGATTTTAGATGGTGAGGAGTCAACCAAACTCGAGAAAGAATGGGATGAGGTTGACAAGAAATTGGCACAATTAAATGCCAAAGCCATGAATGTTCTTTATTGTGCACTAGATGCAAGTGAATTCAATCGCATTTCTACTTGTGCATCTGCTAAAGAAATATGGGATAGGTTAGAAGTAACCCATGAGGGAACAAATCAAGTAAAAGAGTCTAAAATAAACATGCTTGTACATAAATATGAATTGTTTAAGATGGAGCATGATGAGTCCATAACTGCTATATTTACTCGTTTTACTGATATAATTAATAGTTTGAAGAGTCTTGGCAAATCTTATACTAACAGTGAACTTGTAAGGAAGATTCTCAGGTCACTGCCAAGAACTTGGGAAGTCAAGGTGACTGCCATCCAAGAAGCAAAGGACTTGAACACTCTACCTCTAGAAGAACTTCTTGGATCCTTGATGACTCATGAACTTAGCATGAAGCAACATCAAGAGGATGAAGTCAAAAATAAAAGAACCATTGCCCTCAAATCCACAACTTCGCCTGATTATGAAACGGATGACACTGAAGATGAAGAACAGGATGAAGAGATGGCACTCATTACCCGGAGATTCAAGAAGTTCCTAAGAAAAAGGAAACAGGGGATGAGAAAGAAGTCATTCACAAAAGAGGAACAAAGCAAAGAGAAAGAAAAAGATCAACCCCTTATATGCTACGAGTGCAAGAAGCCGGGATATTTCAGATCCGAATGTCCACAACTGAAGAAAGGTCCCACAAAGTTCAAAAAGAAGGCAATGATGGCGACTTGGAGTGCAAGTGATGACTCAAGCTCCGACGAGGAAACCTCAACAGAACAAGCCAACCTGTGCCTGATGGCACATGAAAATGAGGTAACTTCTGAATCCACTAGTGAATTCATATTTGAAGAATTGCATGAAGCATTCTATGATTCAATTGATGAATTAAAGAAACGAAGAAAGAAAAACAAAGAATTAAAATTGGAAAATCAGTCCTTAGTGAAATAAACTGAAAACCTGTCAATTGAAAAATTCACCTTGATTCAAGAAAATCAAAACTTAAAGGATGAAATTAACAAGCTGAAATCTATAGTAGATAAGTTCACCTTAAGTTCAAACAAACTAAATATGATTCTTGATAATCAGAAAGCTATATATGATAAGGCTGGACTTGGCTATAAACCTCTGAAGAAACAAAAATTTCTGAAGGATATTTATGTAAATTATTCAAGTAACAAGTCTACAAATATTACTTGTTTCAACTGTAGTAGGATAGGACATAAATCATACACATGTCTTATTAACAAATATGCAAACACAAAGAAAATATGGGTTCCAAAAGGAACCATTCTAACTAACCTGAAAGGACCCAAGAAAGCTTGGGTACCTAAGACAGAAACTTGACCTTTGCTTGCAGGTGTGTCTAGCATCTCAAGAAGGAAACAGAAAATGGTATCTTGACAGTGGATGCTCGAGACACATGACTGGTGATGAATCACAATTCATCACGCTTGATGCTAAGGATGGAGGGATGGTCACCTTTGGAGATAATGGCAAAGGAAAGATCATCGGGATAGGTAACATTGGTATCACTCCCTCCAAATACATTGAGAATGTTTTACTAGTTAAAGGTTTAAAGCATAACTTACTTAGCATTAGTCAATTCTGTGATAAAGGGTATAAAGTAGTTTTTGAATCATCTGTTTGCATTGTGACTAGTCCTATTAACGATGGCATTAAATTTATAGGACATAGGCATGGCAATGTTTATATGATAGATTTGAATGACTTAGCCAAATTAGACATGCAATGCCTAGTATCCTTGAATGCTAAAATCAATGAGACTAGTTGGCTGTGGCATCGTAGACTTGCACATATCAGCATGCATTCTCTTTCAAAATTAATTAAGAAAGATTTAGTTCTCGATTTGCCAAAACTGAATTTTGAAAAGGATAGAATTTGTGATGCATGCCAATTAGGTAAACAAACTAGAGTATCATTTAAATCCAAAAACACTGTTTCAACTTCTAGACCATTAGAGCTCTTACATATGGACTTATTTGGACCAACAAGAACCACCAGTCTAGGAGGAAAACGATATGGCTTTGTAATTATAGATGATTACTCTCGTTTTACTTGGGTTTTCTTTTTGGCTCACAAAAATGAAACTTTTCATATTTTCACTAAATTTCATCGAAAAGTCTCTAATGAAAAAGGTTTTTCAATTCAAAATATTAGAAGTGATCATGGAACTGAATTTGAAAATCAAGATTTTGAAAATTTTTGTGATGAAAATGGAATTGGCCATAACTTCTCTGCTCCTAGGACACTCCAACAAAATGGGATAGTTGAAAGGAAAAACAGAACCTTAGAAGAAATGGCCCGTACCATGTTGTGTGAAAGCAACCTTCCAAGATATTTTTGGGCGGAAGCAATTAACACAGCATGTTACATTTTAAATCGTGCTTTAATTAGACAATTTTTAAAGAAAACCCCCTATGAACTTTGGAAAGGAAGAAAACCAAATATTGCATATTTTCATGTTTTTGGTTGCCGATGCTTTGTATTAAATAATGGCAAAGAAAAACTTGGTAAATTTGATACAAAATCAGATGAAGCAATCTTTCTAGGTTACTCCTCTACTAGTAAAGCATTTAGAGTTTTCAACAAAAGAACTTTAGTAGTTGAGAAGTCCATACATGTTGTTTTTGATGAATCTAACGATCTTCCTTCAAGGAAGAATGAGGGTGTTGATGATGCAGATCCACTAATAGAAGGTATGAAGGAGATCACTCTGAAAGATTCAGCAACTCCAAAAGACAAGGATCAAGAAGACGAACAAAATGAAAGACAACTCATCATCTCATCTCTCAATTCAACTAATTAAATCCTCTAAAATTGTTAGGTCCTTAAAATAAAATAGTTATGGTGATAACTAGATCATAGCCTCCTATTAAGTTGGATGATGATGAGTCCAACAATTTAGATGATCATTGGAGGTGCCATATGCCTGATGCTCATATGGCTGTCAGAATTATCATTCATAATATGTTGATTTAGTTATCTTTCTAATGATGGTCAGGTTGATCGAGCCATACTCAGATCTAGTCACTCATTTGTCAGATGCACTAAATTCTGACATGTTAATGATTGGACATAACCAAAACTTTCAGTGGAGGCGCCACACGCCTATTGAAGAGGTGTCTGAGATAAAATTGAATGCTAAAAATTATTTGATGAAATAATTGGTTAAGAATATACCCATGAATGCATAAGGGTTGGCCGAGCCGTACTCGGGCCCATGCGTAGTCCATGTGGATTTTAGTACCCATTAAGAAATTAGTGTAATTCTTCGAATTGAAGGTAGAGGCTATCAATTCGAATAAAATAGTGAAAGAACTTTTAGACTAAAAACCATGTCTTTAGGCTTAATCAATTCATATACTGATTAGGTTTTGATTTTTCTTTTGTAATTATAGCCACCACCTTTTCGCTCTGATCATTATTAGATAGTGATAAATTGATGGGATCAAATTTTGATAGCTGATATCGAAAGCTCAAAATAGTCTTAGAGCATAAATAGATCTTGTATATATTGACAGATTCGGCACCTGAGGAGCCAACTCTGAATGTGCATAGCACGGTCAGAGACACTTATCAGAAGTGGCTCAATGACCGAACTACAGTTTATTGCATTATGCTGGCGGAATGAATGATGAGTTCAGCCATCGTTTCGAGAACGCTCAGCCATAGGATATGTTACAAATATTGAACAAGTCTTTTGGCACACTCGATGATATTGAGAGGCACAAGACTAGTTGTGCCATCTTCAATGCTCGAATGAGGGAAGGAGCGTTAGTCATCGATCATGTACCGTACATGATCGAAATGATCGAGCACTTAAGCAAACATAATTTTTTTCTACATGAGCAGTTGGAGAAAGATGCTATTTTGAACTGTCTATCTAAGTCCTACATCCCTTTCTTACTCATTTTTGAATGACAAAGTCTGCAGCCAATTACCACGGTTTGCTGGGATTGCTGCAGAACTTTGAGAAGGATCACCAGCTCCAAAAGGAGTCAGTGAATGTTGTGGGAGGATCTTCTTTTGGACATCGACCCTTTAAGAAAGGGAAGAAGAATAAGAAGAACAAGAAAAGTGTGCAAAATACTGGGGCATCCCAACCCAGTCAGATCAAGAAACCTAAGTCTGATCAAAGTTAGGCGGAATGCTTCTATTGCAAGAAGAAGAGGCACTGTAAGAGGAATTGTCCTCAGTACATTGCCTCAGATTTGAACAAGCTAAGAAAGAAGCAAGTTATTGCTGGACAAGGTAATTATATGATAACATCTTGTAATTTCTCAATTTGTGATTCTACTACTTGGATATTAGATACCGAAAGTTCTTTTAATATTTGTAATTCATTGCAGGATCTGCAGATCAGTAGAAGATTTGAAGAAGACGAAAAATTTTTCAATATTGGAGATGGAAGACCTGCTCCAATTTTAGCATTAAAAATTATTAAGTTTGTATTTAAGTCGAATATAATTGTTCTTAGTGCATATCACTTTTGTCCTTCTTTTTTATTGAACATTATTTCTGTAGGCCTTTTAGTCAGTACGGTTATAAAATTTTAATAAAAAAAAAATAATTTTAGTATCATTATGAATAGTATTAATGTGATAAATAGATAGCTGAATAATAATTTTTACATATTATCGTAATCTGTTAGTGTAATGTACACATCGAGCAAATGCACTAGAATTAATGATGTCTTCGATATCTACCTTTAGCATTGTAGGTTAGGTCATGTTAACAAGAACAGAATAAAGAGGTTGACACAAGAGGAAATTATCGAAGTCAGTGATTGTGAATCACTTCCAACCTGTGAGTCCTGTCTTCTTGAAAAATGATCAACTCATATTTTACTGAAAAAAGTGAGCGAGCTAGTGAAGTTCTAAGTCTGATACATACTGATGTATGTAGACCAATGAACACTAGTGCCAGAGGTAAATATTATTATTTCATTACTTTTATAGATGACCTATCGAGGTATGGGTATGTCTACTTAATGATGCATAAGTCAAAATTATTTAAAATATTCAAATGATTTCGTAATGAAGTAGAAAAATAAATTGAAAAGAATATTAAAACTCTTCGATCTGACCGAAGAGGAGAATACCTCTCTAGTGAGTTTCTGATATATTTAGAAGAGAATAAGATTCTCTTATAATAGACCCCTCCTGAAACACCATAGCATAATGGTATATTGAAAAGGAGGAATTGAACTCCGTTAGACATGGTTTGATCCATGATAGACTTTGCAAATCTGTTGATCTCTTTTTGGGGATATGCACTCGAGTTGGCTTGTTATATTTTAAATAAAATTTCAAGTAAGTTTGTGAGTAAAACACCACATGAGATGTGGATAGCATGAAGCCAGCACTCTCTCACCTCAGGGTTTGGGGATGTCTGACTGATGTCAAACATCTGAAAACTGACAAACTTGGATCTAGGTCTGATAAGTGTCTATTTATAGGATACCCAAAAGAGACTAAGGGATATTATTTCTATCTTGCTGACGAATAGAAAGTGTTCATCAGTAATAGGACAGTCTTTTTGAAAAAAAGGTTCCTTGGAGAAGGAACTAATACCTCAAAGATTAAACTTGATAAAGTTCGATCGGTAGAAGAACCAACATAATCTAGTAAACCCATTGAATTAGATTTGATTAGATTAAATCTTGAACCTATTGTAGAAACATCTTTAAGGAGATCCGGTAGAGTACCACATCAACAGAATAGATACTATGGTTTCTTGATCTGAGATGGTGATTCAGTTGAACTCGATGAGAATAATAAGGATCTGATCACCTATATAGATGCGATGTAGAGATTTGACTCCAATAAGTGGCTAGAAGCCATGAAATCCGAAATAGAGTCTATGAAAGTCAACAATGTATGGACATTAGTTGACCCACCTGAAGAGATAAAATCCATAGGGTGTAAGTGAGTCTTCAAAAGGAAGAGGGGCACAGACGGAAAGGTGGAGACCTATAAAATCTATTTGGTTGCTAAGGATTACCATCAGCATTATGGTATTGACTATGATGAGATATTTTCTCCTGTGGTAATGCTCAAGTCTATTCGGATCATGCTTGCAATAGTAGAACATCTGGACTATAAAATCTGACAAATAGATGTGAAAATGATCTTCTTAAATGGAGAGATGGAAGAAGAGATGTATATGATACAACCTGAAGATTTCATATCCATAGATGAGTCAAAGGTGTGCAAGCTTCAAAGATCCATTTATGGACTTAAGTAGGCATCTTGGAGTTGAAACATACGTTTTGATAAAGTGATCAGAACGTATGGCTTCATTAAGAATAGAGAGGAATCCTACATATACAAATGGATTAATAATTTGATAATAGTATTTCTTATTTTGTATGTGGATGATATTCTCTTAATTAGGAATGACATCCCTACATTACAAGGAATAAAAATTTGGTTGTCATCATAGTTCTTCATGAAGGACTTGGGAAAAGCATTCTTCATCCTTGAGATGAAGATCTATAGAGATAGATCTAAAAGATTGCTTGGATTATCCCAATCGACATACATCGATACTATGCTGAAAAGGTTCAGCATAGAGAATTTTAAGAAAGAATATGTTTTGATAGATCAAGAAATTTCTCTCTCAAAGAGTGATTGTTCGACAACTCTTCACAAGAGAGAGCGTATGAGTAGAATTTCATATGCTTCGATAGTGGGATCTATTATGTATGCTATGATATGTACGTGATTGGATGTGGCATATTCACTAGGGGTAGTGAGTAGATATCAGTCCGATCCAGATGAAAATCCTTGAAAGGTCGTAAATACCATTCTTAAGTATTTAAGAAATACTAAGAATCAATGACTTATCTATGGAGAATCCGACTTAAAACTTGCGGGGTTTACAAACTTTAGTTTTCAATTAGATCACGAAGATAATAAGAGCATATCGGGATATATTTATATCCTGAACGGTGGAGCAATCTGCTGGAAGAGTTTTAAGCAGCACACTGTGGCTGACTCTACTTGTGAGGTGGAATATATTGCGGCATCTGATGCTGTGAAAGAAGCTGTGTGGTTATGAAAATTTACCAACGAGCTCGAAGTGGCACCCTCCCCTGATGGCCCTGTCTTGTTGTATTGTGACAGCACTGGTAGCATTGCTTAAGTAAAAGAATCAAAATCACATCAGTGGACCAAGTATATTCTGCATCGCTATCATCTGATTCGAAAAATCATGGATGGAGGTGACATCGACCTTCAGAAGATCGATGGAAAGGAGAATCTGATCGATCCATTAACTAAAGCCCTTGCAGTGAATGAGTTTGAAGATCATAAAATGAAGATGGGTATACGATACTGTACCGATTGACTTTAGTACAAATGAGAGTTATTGAAAAATGAGTCTCAGAATCAATCATCAGTCTGTTGATGGTCATTCTATTTGATATAATTATATATGAATTAATTAATAAAATATTTATTTAATATTTTTTTATCATAAGCTTCTACATCTTCTGTATCAAATTTTTGTATTATGATGAAAGTCTTTGAGACTATTTTAAATTGATAAAAAAAAATTTATCGTTTAGTCCTTAAATGAGTTTGCGACTAAATGATATGCTATTACTATGATAATAGGCATATCAAGTGTAGGTCGTTGTGTGTCATATAGGTTGGTTATCCGAAGGGATATGGGTATAAGTGTCCCTCCGACCTGAGATCACCACGGTGATTTGTAAGTAACTCACTGTATTTTGATGCCAGACTATCTGAATTTTTAATTCAAGATCAAAAAATTTTTGGGTACAGTCAAGTACTTGTGAAGTCGGTGCATGAGTCAAGATAGAATTGACCACTTTAAGAGATTGGAGAGAATGCTTTGTGTTTCAATTTAGTAAGACCTTAGCCAGGGCAATCCTTATGAGGAGTCATATGATTTATTAGGTTGAGACACATAATGGATGTACTATTAAGAGTTGACAGTTTAAACTCTAAGTCATCCTAGCATCAAAGATCAAAGGGATGAATTATATGGTAACTATATTCAAATAGGTTCTTGAGTGTTGCTTTGCATATACTCAGCCTATCCAGATGTCGGGTACCATTGCTAGATGGTTACTTCGATTGGTACAAAAATCAATTTCTGTGCTACCGACTTAGGTTTGAACCTATGGGATCATACACATTAGAAGTTCTCTCTGATTACATGGCTAATCTGAAGAGTCTCAATCAATGAAGACTCTAGTAAAGAGTCTCACTAGATGAAAACTCTGTTGAAGAGTCCCACTGGATGGGGACTCTAGAGAAGAGTCCCACTAGACTTAGACTTTATCATTAATAAAAGATTAATTAGTGATTAAATTACTAATTAGCTCAATTTGATTGAGCACTAAAGTCTAGATCAAGTCTGATTGAATTTGATTCAATCAGGTCAAGTCTGATTAGATTATGAGATGACTTAATCAGTAAGGGAAAAATGATCCTGATTTGATCGAGTCTATGACTCAATTAATTTATTAATTTGATTAGGTTTAATTGAAGTTATAGGTGCCTAATTAGGTTAGATTCATCATATTTTATTTGGATCTATTTGGATTGGGTTTGAAAGAAATCCAATTGGTTAAATCCTAGAGTCCCAAATGAATAGGACCTATCCCTTATGCCACCTAAATTGTCTCACATCTTTTCTCATCACATAAAATCAGTTTGTACATGAGAAAATCAGAAAATAACCCTTCTTTTGTCATCTATTAAGGATAGGAATTGGTTGATTTTGATTTGAATTCAAATTGATTAGAATTTTAACTTAAAACCTTATCTATATCCTTCCACACATCGGCAGTTTCTGAATATACCCATTGTATACTAGAAAAATAGATCTTTCCAATTGATTTTCATATCCAATTTTTTTTGATAAGTTTCTCTTTAAGTTAGGTAAGGGTTAGAAAAAGTTAGAGTCAAATTGAAATTCAAAATTATTTGAATTGCAATAAAATCTAGTCCTTATCCTATTTTATCTGATTTGTGCGACAACCATGAAAAGGCCATAATTTTGTATGCCAAAAGAAGAGAGCTTTTTATTTTGAGATATTAGAGAGAAAGAGGGTCAAAAATACTTCTTTGAGATATGAGGATTGGGTGAGTTTCCTTCCCCCTTGGTGTGAACAAAAGAGGAGATCGTTCTCATCTCGGGTGAGTGATCTAGAACTGTTCTAGGATTTTGGGTGAGAGAAAAACTATAAAGAAGAGAGTCTTCATCAGAGTTTTCTCCACCATCTAGCATCTTCTTCTACTCCATCTTCGATATCAAAAATATCTGAGATAATCAAAGAAGGAGATCAAGTCAAATCTACCATTAGAAACTGACTGCGTGAGCTAGCACTCCTGTGAAGGGCTGATCGATCCGAGATCTTCATGTGAACCATCTGTAGAGGTCGGATGCTTGTATGGCTACGAGCAATCAGAGAAGACTTCTAGATCTATGTTCTTGATCATAGAGTTTGACTACCCACGCTCAGGTATTAGGTTCAGAATCCTAGAAGTGGTAGATTAGATCTATCACTAATTACTATTCTTGTTCAAATGTTTATAATTTTAGATTCAGATTTTTATGCATATAAATTTATATTATAAATTCAATTGTAGGAGTTTTAAGATCAACTCTTATGCATATATTTGTAGATAAAATAGTTTAATCTAATACTCTTTCATTAAAAATTTTGAAATACATGCATGAAACCCCTGCAAGATCCTATATTTAAAAGATTGAAATATGATATAGATGACTATTTCAGGATTGATAGTTAAACCCTAGGTCACCTTGAGTATTAAGATCAAAGAAATAAATTATACAGTAACTATATATCGAAGTTCTTAAATATTATTTTGTAAATATTTGATCTATCCAAATATTGGGTATCATTGCTAGATAGTCACTTTGATTAGTATAGGAAGGACCTATACTATCGGCTTAGTATTCGAACATATGGAGTCGCATACAAAAGTCAAATAATATTGAAAAAAATTGATCAAATATTTGTATGTTTGATTTAAAAGTCAAATAATATCCGACAGTGGAGTTCGAATGGCGTTGTGGAGGTTCATCCGTTGGGGGAGTCTTGAGGACACTGGGGAAGGTCGAACGTTGGAGGAGTCCGGGATTCAATTCTGTTGTAGAAGTTTGAACGGAGTTCGGCTTTTGTAGGAGTCTGAAAGGAGGCCGCTTATTGTAGAAGCTCGGATGAAGATCGGTTGCCGTGGAAGCTCGGATGGAGATTTCTTATTGTAGAAGCTCGGAGTAGAGACCCGACCGATGGAGCCTATCCATTGTAGAAGTTCATCTGTGATCCATCCACTGTAGAAGTTCAGACGAAGTCTGACTCTTGTAGGAGCTTGGATGAAATCTGGAAGGCGATCGATCACCGTAAAAGATTGGATGGAGTCTAGTTACTGTAGAAGTCCTGCTGTTGGAGAAGCTCGGATATTGATGAAGTTCAAAAGAAGTTCGGCGTAAAGTCATTCGTGGTCGGAAGAAGTCTGGAAGAGATTCGGAGAATAGTCGATCACTGTAGAAAATCGACTGATAATGAAGCTCGGAAAGCATTTGGAGTAGCTTGGTATATAAATGGAGGAGCTCATTATTGGAGAAGTTCGGATGGTATTATGGAAGCTCGGACGGTCGGAGGAGTTCAGAGAGAGACACCGCATAAGGTCGGAAGCCGGAAGAGCCTAGGGAGGGTCGGCCTTTTACGAACTTTGGTTGGGGGTATTTTATACCCAACACTAGTCCTCCTACTTTCGAGTTTGGGTTCCGAATGAAGAAAGTACAAAAAAATTTTCACAGTCGAAGTTGCCTCCCTCGATTTTCATACTCGATTGTTTCCAGATATTTTGGCATTTGGTGCACTGGTGCTGGAGCCTTTTCGAATCAAGGCGATCTGAAAAGATTTTTTTAAAATTTTCACTGGAGCATTGCTCTAGGTACGGTGCAATAATGGTCCTATCAGTTGTCGGCCACTTTCAGCCACCTGCCATGATGAGTGGGATACGTGGCAGTTGTAGATCGGCCAGAGGAGATCTGCGATCATTATTCTGCCGGACCTCGTCGCCTATTTAAACCCGCCTCCCTCCTTCAGGGGTCTCACTTTGCCTGAAAGTTTCTTCGGTCCCTCCTTCTTCCTGAGAGTTCCGTTCTTCCCCAGCATCCTTTTCGGCCTTAGGTGTTCTTCGAGTTGTCCCCATCTCTGCATCTCTGTATCCTACGGACCAGCCTAGGTTAGTTCTAGAACTCCCCTCTCTTTTTTTTTTCTCTTGCGGTTCTTCTTCCATTTTTCTTCCTTTACATTCCACCTGTTCAATTTTCCACAAACATCCCGTTTCTTATTTTTTCTAATTTTTTCAAGGTTTTTAAGGTTTTCACTTGATTCAAAATGTCCTCCAGTATTTTCTCCTCTAGCAGTTCTAGGAGTTCGTCCGTTCCAGCCCTCCAAAATCTTAGTTCTGTAGATGAACCTCGTTCGATCTTTGTACTAGACACCATCTCTAGCTCTCTGACTCCGGAGGAACTCTCACTGATTAGGATTCAGTACGGGGTTCCTCCGGAGTACGAGCTGGAGCTTCCCGGGCCGACTGGCCGGGCTAGCGCTCCTCCCCCCGGCTGCTTCTATTTATACCAAGAAGCTTTCCACGTCGGGCTTCGACTTTCGCTTCCACCTTTTGTTATTGCTCTCTTCCGCTTCTTAAACATTTTCTTAGTTTCTGTAGTGCCGAACTCCTTTAGGTTTCTGATAGGATTTCTTTTCCTCTGTAGTTTAGCTGAAGTTTGGCTGACTCTTTCTTTGTTTAAAAATTTCTATACCTTCAAGTGTCATCCCTCGGCAAAGGACTGGTGGTACTTCTTCCCTCAGTTCGGTAGAAAGAGGTTGCTGAAAGGTGTCCTCTCTTCTATCCACAATTGGAAGGAGAGGTTCTTCTACGTCCGATGCTTGTCCTTGGAGCTGGGGTTGCCCCCCTGGGGCTCCCTGAGAGATTCCGTTCATCGGGCTTCTAGCCTGGGACAAGATGACCTTGAAGCCTCCAATAAACTCGAGGCTTATCCAGCCCCTCTTCTCTCCAACCTTCTAAAGGAACAACTCTTGTTTAACGTCGTCCTAAGCCCTTTCAACCCTACCGATATATATATATATATATATATATATATATATATATATATATATATATTTTGCTTCTCTTTTCTTCTTGTTCTTTTGTTAAGCTATGTCGATCCTCATTCACTGCAGATATGGATGCTGACGTAGCTCGAATGTTAGCCCAGGGTCTCAAGACCCACAAAAGGAAAGGCACAGCATCCTCGGGGGTGGCGAAGAGGGCAAGGGCAGAAGAGACCAGCTCGACCGTGCCTGCCCAGTTGGCCATTGCCATCAACTCTTCCTCCGACGTCGAGCTCACAGTCCCCCGGGCCTCTTTAAGGAGCCCCTCGACCGAGGTTCTTGCTTCGGAGGCCCGGCTCGAGGAGGCTCCGGGGGCCAAACGGAGTAGGAGAAAGAAGACATTGGCCAGCAAAAGCTGCAGCAGCAGGGCTGCCATCGAGGAGGCCGATGGCTCCGAAGAAGATCTGGAGAAAAATCCCTTCAACAATAGGGATCTAATAAAGAGATTGGTCGATGGGTGCATCCTGCCCGAGATCGTCCATAGGACCGTTCATGCCGATCCTGAGTAGTGGGTCTGGGACTCTCTGGGGTCCTTTCTCGAGGTAGGTCAATTTACTCCTTTCTTCTTCTCACATCTTTGCTTAGCTTATTCCTCAGCTTTTATATTGACTCCCTGGCCGCTCTTGTAGATTGGACACCAGCTCATCGCCAACATCGAGGTGATGAACAATGCTAGGAAGGAGGTCGCCCAGGTGGAGGAAGGTCGTCTGGCCGAGGCCGCCTGCCTCAAGGAGAAGATCGCTGAAGTCACGAGTCTCCAAGAGGCACTATAGAAGGAGGGGCAGACCTCGGCAGACTTGAGGGCCACCTTGGAGGAGGAAAGAAAGAAAGCAGAGGCCGAGGTCTCCGAGTTGAAGGCGTAGATCCCGACCCTGGTCTCGAAGGCAATAGTTCGGGCAGTGGAGGAGTTCAAAACCTCCTTCGAGATGAGAGATCTGAAGGTCGAGTTTGGCCAGGCCACCTTCATCAAGGGCTTTGAGCTCTGCCAAGAGAAGGTGGTCAGGAAGTTTCTCGAGCTGGATCTCGGCTTCCTGGATTAGGCATCCGATGATGAAGTCGGGCCTTCTGAAGCTACTGCTGGTCTTCCTCCAGTCAAGACTTCCTCAATTGTCATGGCTGACCTTTCAGGGGTGCCGAGCTCCTCCACTTCTGCCCTAGAGGTCCGAAACCTCTAATTTTGTATTCTCTCTTTTTTTTCTTTGTTGTAACTTTTCCTCGTTCTCTTGTACTTAAGAACTATTTAATCAACGAAATTGGATCCTTCTTTATAGAGGGCTCCTCTTTTTTACTCTGCATCCTTTTTCTTCTCTTTTGTTTTCTAGCACTGATTTGTGTCGTGGTGCTCTTATCTTCCAACGACAGTGCCCTGTCGAAGCTCTTCCCCTACCACAGGAGATTCCTTTAAAGTCGATGGTTCGGGACCTCAGAAGAAAAGTTCGTCACCTGACGAAGAAATCGAAGAAGCTGGATGACGAACTTCACCGATTGAGGAAGAGCCATTCGGAAGTCACTGCGAAGGTTGCTCGCTTTTGAGACCTCCACAAAAAGGGCTTCATGGACTACACCCGAAGGAAGGTTGACTTCGTGAAGGAGCTTGAGGAACTCTAAAAATGTGCCAGCGACTGATCTTGGACTCAGGCTTCCAAGATCAGCTCCCTTGAGGTCGAGCTGGCGGTTGCATGGGAGAAGATCGGCCAGTTGGAAGGGAGCTCGTCCTGGCTCACAACTCAGGCCGATCATGATCGAGACTGATCGAAGAAATTCTTTGACCTTCAGGAGCAGCTGCAGGACGCCGAGACAAACTACAATGCCTACCGAGTTGGCTGGTGCAGGCAAGTAGACAACTACCAAAGGAAGCTCAAGATGGCGACCGATGAGGTTGCCCGCCTTCAGAGGTAGTTGTCTGAGAGAGTCCAAGCCGTCTCTGCACAAAGCTCCGACGAGCTCTGCTCCTTGAGGGGGACCATGGAAGAACTGTCCGTGGCCCTTGGGCAGGAGAAGACCGAACTGCAGTGACTGAAGATTCAGCTGGTCTACGAGAAACAGGCGGTCAAGGATGCCGAGGCAGAGTCTGAAGTTCTGAGGAAGAGGCTTCGGGAGTCAGAGGGCAAGAGTCGGCGGTTCCACCAAATGTATCAGGAGATACTGTTAAGAAAGAAAGAACTGGAAGAAGAAGTTGAAAACTTAAAGCAATCCTCGATGATGGCTGGAACCGAGAGTTCGAAGTCTGAAGAAGCTGAGCTTTCTTAGAGCTTCTTTGCCTTTTATTCTATGTATTTCTTTCCTTTCTTGTTGCTTCTTTTTTTGTTTTGGCCTTCAAAGGCTTTGTAACACACACTCTACTAATGAAATGAAAAGAAAATTTTCTATTATCTTGTCCATTCTTGCATTAAGTTATCGTTTACCGAACTTCTTTTATCTTTTGTCTTGTTCGACGTCGATATTGTTTGAAGGTTCCTGATCGTCACCGTGTTGATTTTTCCTTTTTATTCATGGTCGAAGGTCTTTTCAAGGCCATTTAAGTTTGACGCTTCCTCCCGGTGCTCGAGCTTGGGGGTCCAAACTTCTCGTTACCTTGAGGGAGTCAATTTTCTCCGGCCAGTGTTGGGTTTCCTCTTAGAGACTGAGGGTTTTTGATAAGAGTCTCCTTCCTCGTTAAGATGAGGTTCCTTGTATCTTTGATGTAGTTTGTTTTTCCCTTATCACTGGCGTGGCTCATCGTTTTTCTTTTTTCTCTCCCCCTTTTTTTTTGTGTTCGAGTGAGAGTTTTCCCTCTGCTCTTAACGGGATTGTACGGGTGTAGAGGAGCCATTGAGGAGGCTTTCCTCCTCATCCGATCTTGAATGACTGGGTCTTCATTTATGTCAGGATGAGGTTCTCCTCCTATTCTCGATACAGTCAATTTTAGCTCATGTTAGGATGAGGGCGAGGTTCTCCTCCTGTTCCTAACAGGGCTGTGGGGGCATGTAAGGGCCGTTGCAAGGGCCTCTCCCTCCATCCGATCTCTAAATAATCAGGCCTTCGACCTTGCTCATGTTAAGACGAGGTTCTCCTCCCATTCCTAACATGGCTGTGAGGGCACATAAGGGCTGTTGCAAGGGCCTTTCCCTCCATTCGGTCTCAAAATAATCAGGCCTTCGACTTTGCTCATGTTAGGATGAGGTTCTCCTCCTGTTCCTAACATGACTGTGGGGTTACATAAGGGCCGTTGCAAGGGCCTCTCTCCCCATCCGGTCTCTAAATAACCGAACCTTTGACTTTGCTCATGTTAGGATGAGGTTCTCCTCCTGTTCCTAACACGCTTAGTTTCGATTGTCGGAAGGAGCTACTCTCTGTCGTTACAAGCTCATGCCAAAAGAAAAGATATACAAATATGAAAGAAACTTTTATTTAAGGCAAAGTTATTGGTAATACATTCGTGGATTTTTCGAATCCCATGTCATGGAAGGTCTGCTCCCCATCAGGGTCCTCCAGAGATGGAGTTGATGATCTCGATTGGAGGTTGATCTTCAGGCTGCTCCTCCCTCCTTGGCGGCTCCGGTTGTGGCAGGATCCTCAATCGATCTTCCCTACCTTCAGACCGACGTCGAATGAATCTGTCGAGCCGACCTCGTCTGATGAGCTCCTCGATCTCATCTCAGAGCTGAATACACTCCTCCGTGTCATGGCCGTGGTCACGATGATAGAGGCAGAACTTATTAGGTTTGCACTTCCCGGGGTATGTGCGCATCCATTTCGGCCTTGACAGCTACTCCCTGACCTCCATCAACACTTGAGCTTTTGGAGCATTGAGGGGGACGTAGCTGTGGAATCTTCCTGGGGGAGAGCTCTGCCGAACCTTGCAGTCTGGGCTCCTCTGCCTATGAGCTCGGGGAGGAGTGCAGACACGCTTGTGTCTGGGGGGAGTTCGAGAATGTGGCCGAGCTTCACTCGGCCCTTTTTCAACTGCGAGCTTGTTAGAGTCACCCGCCTGCCGCTCCTTCATGGCCTTCTCGTCCTTCATCTTGAAGGCTTTCTCTGCTCAGGCATATCCTTCGGCCTGAGCCAGTAGATCAGCGAAGTTCCTAGAATACTTCTTTTTCAGGGAGAATAGAAGATCGCTCTTTTGAAGACCGCTCTTCAGGGCGGCCATTGCAACCGATTGGTCCAAGTTTCGGACCTCCAATGCGGTGCTGTTAAAATGGTTGACGTAAGTTTGGATGGATGCTCTCTCCTTTTGCTTGATGTTGATGAGGGACTCCAAACCTCTCTGAGGACGTCAACTGCTGACAAAATGAGCAACGAACTGGTGGCTCATCTGATCAAAGAAGAAGATGGAACCCGACTTCAGTGCCAAGTACCAATTTCTTGCTGCTCCCTTCAAGGTGGATGGAAAAGCTCGATACAGGATGGCGTCTGACGTGCCATAGTGCAGCATCATTGTTCGAAAGACCTCTAGGTGGTCAACTGGATCGGAGGTTCCGTCGTAGCTCTCGAATTGGGGGAGCTTGAAGTTTAGCGGGATTGGTTCCTGCATAATCATTTGAGAGAAAGGAGGGTCGGTGCAGATGTCCTCACCGTAAGCAGTGGGAGCATGGCGGAGCTCTTCAATCCACTTGTTCATCTTCTGAAATCTTTGATCTAGGAAGTCCTCTCGACTACGAGTCTCGAGGATCTTCTGGTGGAACGGAGGTAGGGACCCTCCGGGGGTGGAATCGTGATCGGACGGAGGGCTCTCCGCCTTCTACTTCCCCTTTCCAGGAAAGACAGGGCGACTGGTCCAAGTGGCCCGCCCAGTCACCGGATTCTGGAACTCCGATGAAACTCTTTCCAGCCGCACTGATGCCTGTGGCTGCTGCTGCATGGCCTGCATTGCTTCGGTAAGGCCCCTGACCTGCTGAACCAGCAAGTCAAACTGCTCCATGCCGACTGCCATTGCTGGAGGAGGAGCTTGGGAAACTGGAGATGAGGTCGGAGCTTGCAGGGCTCACTGAGATCTGACCGCAGAGGCCGTGGATCGCCTGGTGGATGCCTTTCGGAGAGGCATTAGGTGGAGATCTGGCAGGAGAAGAAGGAGAAAGTGTCGAAGAAGATGATCGAAGATAGTCCCATTGAGTACTCTTTTAAGAATAAGGGTACTGCGAAGACACAGCCCTTCCTCTAGCGCCAATTCTGTTGGTGCAGAATTTCATAGACATCGGAGAAGCTGGAGTCAAGGGGATCGCGTCTGCCATCGGGACCTGCAAGGAAAGTCTAAATCGGAGTTGGGGGTGCTCCGATAAGACCCTCCGATGCTCAAGTCAGTACTCTGCCTCAACAGAAATGGAGCACTCAAATAGGATTTTAGCAGAGTTTTGAGATAGAGTTTAGAGATTAGAGAAGAACGTATCTGGGATCCCTTTTTATAGATGGAGAGCATAACTGATTGACAGCAACGTCTGTAACTGCCTGGTAGTGGGCCGTTCGGGACCACGTGGAGTTTGCTACAGAGAGTAGTGGTGTCAGGGGGCCGTTCAGGGCCACGTGGAGTTTGTTACGGAGAGTAGTGGCGTCAGGGGGCCGTTCAGAGCCACATGGAGTTTGTTATGGAGATTGGAGTGGTGTCCATTATCGCGACTTGCCAGAGAGTGGTGGAGCCATGTGGAATCCGTTACAGAGAGTGGAGTAGGATAGTGGCTATTGTCGTGACTTGCCAGAGAGTTCGGACCTGACGGCTGAAGCTCGGCTGGGACGTCTGATGGAGCAGAATGGCTCTCTGTCTCAGCAATCTAAGAGAGGCTCGGGTGTTTTCGAGGTTGCTGATGAGTCCACTGTTGTCGGGTGCCTTGGACGCTGATGCTGCAGGCGGAAGTCATCTGCTGTAAAAGCTCGAACAGGGACTTTCTATTGGTGAAGTCCGGTAGGAGTTCGATTGCTAGAGAAGTCCGTCTGAGATTTGCCTGATGTGGAAGCTCGTCTGAAGATTGTCCATCAGAGAGATTCAGTTTCATGAGGAATCCGACAGGGGGTCGTCCGACAATGGAGTTCAGATGGCGTTGTGGAGGTTCATCCACTGGAGGAGTCTTGAGGACACTGGGGAAGGTCGAACATTGGAGGAGTTCGGGATTCAATTTTGTTGTAGAAGTTCGGACGAAGTCCGACTTTTGTAGGAGTTTGAAAGGAGGCCGCTTATTGTAGAAGCTTGGATGAAGATTGGTTGCCGTGGAAGCTCAGATGGAGATTTCTTATTGTAGAAGCTCGGAGTAGAGATCCGGCTGATGGAGCTTGTCCGTTGTAGAAGTTCATCTATGATCCATCCACTATAGAAGTTCGAACGGAGTCCGACTCTTATAGGAGCTCGGATGAAATCCGGAAGGCGGTCGACCGTCGTAGAAGCTTGATGGAGTCTGGTTACTGAAGAAGTTCTGCTGTTGGAGAAGCTCGGACATTGATGAAGTTTGAAAGAAGTTCGGAGTAAAATCATTCGTGGCCGGAAGAAGTCTGGAAGAGATTCGGAGAATAGTCGATCACTGTAGAAAATCCGCTGATAGTGAAGCTCGGAAAGCATTTGGAGCAGCCCGGTATACGAATGGAGGAGCTCATTATCGGAGAAGTCTGGATGGTATTATGGAAGCTCGGACGGTCAGAGGAGTTCAGAGAGAGATGCCGCATAAGGTCGGAAGCCGGAAGAGCCCAGGGAGGATCAGCTTTTAATCTAATTAGACTTAATTTTATTAAGGCTTGATTGGGTTAATTTATCAAGTTAGACCAGGATAAGAATCCTAATTGGATTAGGATCAACAGTCTTTATGAAATTGATTCAAATCAGATTCGAATTAATTCAAATCTGAACTAAATCTGATTTGATATACTTAATAATTTTTTTAGATGTTCTCTCTCCTTATGGATCGATCAAGATGGCTAAGAAGGGGCTAGAAATAGCCCCCTCCCCTTGGGTATGCGCCATAATGAAAGGAGACACTTCTACTTGGATTAGGATTTCTTGTATTTTAGGAAGTTTAGATTTGATTCAAATATGGAGAGTTCTTTTTCTAGCACCTAAAGAAGTTTGATTTGATCTACGATCTCTTGCCTATATAAAGAGGGCTGTAGGAGAAAAAAATCAATCAAAGGCTTAGTGTGGAGGTCCCTTGGTGTGGGTGTCACCTAGCACTGGGCATCTCTCTCCTCTTGGCATCCTCCCTCCCTTTATGGTGGCATGTGGGCTATTTCAAGAACTTGAGATTAGATCTCAAGTATTTCTCTCCTTTCTCTTCAAAGAAAGAGTTCATCCCTCTCTCCTATAGTGTTTGGCGTGCACATCAAGTTGAGGATCTACGCATCCAGATCTTGTGAAGCATATTGATCGAGGAACTTCTTCAATCTTGATCTCTTTTTATTATGAATCAAGGTAAGAATTCATAAATATTATAAAAATTTTAATTGCTAATCTATTATACCTTTCTAGCATCCAATGTGATCAGATGAATTTTTTTTCTTTAATTGGTATCAAAGCCAGCCCTATATGTTATGATTGCATAGTCAGATTTTAAATTTTTTTTGATTTTTTTGTCTAGATTTGAATCAAAATTTTTAATATGATTAAATCTTAGTCTCTTTTGATATCTTCTATATATTTTTTATTTAGTTTTGATTAGACTATCGAATCAAAATCAGCCCCTAAATTCGAACTGCTGAAAATCTGTTTTAGCAAAAAATTTTTGTGCAAATTTTTATGCCGATGTAATACTTAATTATGCATGGATTTAAATCTATTTTGATAGATTTTTTGTGATGTAATTTAATTAGAGAATTATAGTTTGAATCAGACTTAAATCTGAATTTGTTTGATAAAGTTTCAGATTTGATTTCAGCAAACTATGCTTCCCTATATCTAACCAAAACTTTTCTATGTAATCATACATATATTTGGAATAGATTTTTAGATTATTTTAGATCTAAATTAATAATTTTATATGCTGTATAAAAGTAGATTCAGATTTAAAATTAACTTATGCATTGATCTAACATAATTAGATGCACATCATATTTGTATGATCATGTGCACGCATAGATTAAATGATAATTTACATGTTCATATAATTAGTTTTGAAATTGGATTTTAGATTTTAGTAGTCTAGTACTCGAATTAAGAAGATCACCAAGCCATCCGATCATAAGAGCAAGTAGGATTTAAAGATCCCCTCTTCTTTTTCGATAGAGTGCTCTTATGATGTGCAAGGATGCTACTATGATCAAGTCTCATGATGAAGAACAGTAAAAAGAATTTTAACATTATTTTGATCATGAATATGTTTAGATTAAATATAAAGTGATTTATGATTAATTATAATTTTAGCAAAATAAATTTAGATATAAAAATTAGATTTCATGATCTGAATTATATGATTATATATGATATAGAAATTTAAATTTTTATGATACATATGATGTATACATGAAATTGATACAAGTTTATTTGTTAAACATAGTATTTGAGAATTAGTTTTTGAATTAAAACATATCGTATACTTCACATGAAATCCTAATAGAATAGTTCTACAAACTGAAATATATATTTTACATACTTAATTTAGAATTAAATTTTTTAAAAGGATCTAAATTTGAGAATTAAATATCTTAAGACACCTCATAAATTGATGGATAATGGATTAGCATGAATCAGATCATCTAACTAGATTAGACCTAGGATTAGAAATAAATATGGATTAATTAAAATATTTAATTATATCTAATCAAATATTGAATTAGATTAGGCCAGAATTTTTTTAGATCAACCTTAATAGTCGTAGCTTGATCAAGTTTATATTTTTGACCATACCAATTAGACCATGATCATAGCTCAAAGGTTTAGTCTGAATCTTTTGGTTAACTGAATTGAAACTAATCCATCAATTGATATCTAAGATAAGTTTAGTAATACTACATGATAATTCGATCAATAATTTTTAATTGGTAGTCTGCTTACTTGATCATTTCGATAGTGTCTAAGGTAAGTCGAAGTAAACCCTCCCATCGATCTTACTATTAGAAACCGCTACAGTTTCGTACGTGTAGTTCAAAACTTTTCTAGACATCTACGCAGTGAAAATAAATAAATTAAAATAATTTTAATTTATTCATATATAAGATTAGATCTGAAAATCATAGCATAGATCTTGATACAAACATGTACCCATGATCTGAAATCTGAAACATAAAACAAATAGTTAGAAAAATTAAAACGAAAATCGAATCTTCTCACCTCAGATCCTGCGGATGTCTTGGGTTCTAATCTAGCCACGCATAAGCCCGACCTCTACTAATATCCACACGGAGCTACCTGATCAGAGCATCGAGATTATCAATGTACTAGCACCTTGTAGATCTCACTCCTCATCTTTGGATCTTGATCTCTTCTTCTAAATCTTGAAGAAGAAGATCGCTGCACGAACTCTTTCATGCAGATCCGATAGGATCTGAACGAGATCATTATGAAGAGAAAAAAATTTTTTCTTCTTTTCTTCTTCTCTCTCTTTTTCTCTTTTAGATCTGATCTCTATTAGATCTGGGCATGAACATGAATTGGAGAAGACAAGAGGAGGCATCAAGATGAAAGATAGATGTAAGAAAAAAAAGATCTCTCATTTTTTTTTTGCATGCCGTCTCCTCTTAATTTTATTTTGTCGCACCAAAACCAATTTATGCCACCTCTCTCTCATGCCCCAAAGAGATAAGATCAAATTTTATCCAAATAAGCAAGAATAGCATGGAAAAGAGGAAGGAAATAAGTGATGCGCCAAAAACAAATCGCATGATCTCTCACACACAAAACCAACACACAACTACTTTCTCCAATTTTTTTATCACACCAAAAAATGCTTCTATCCCCAATCAAAGAGATTTTTATTTTATTTTAAAATAAATTCAAATAAAAAAATTAGATGAAAAGAGTTCCAGATAAGGTGGGGCACCAACTTTTGTCGCCCCCTCTCCTTTCATGCGTATGAAGAAAGAAGGATGAGAAAAATAATGCCCTACTTCTCTTTTTGACATGATTTTTGGAGAGAGAGTCTTAACAAACTTGGACTCTCTGAGTCATGGTTCATTTGGTTCAAGTAGAGCATCAATTGGATTCAAATCGAGTCTGAAACAAGTCAAATTCAAAAAGGCTATCAAGCCTGATCTAATCAGGTCTGAAATCCAAATCTGATTTGGATAAATAAAACCAATTAATATTAAATTAAATTTAGTTTAATTAAATTAAATATAATTTAAATTAATTAAAACTTAATTCATAATTTAATCTATCTCATAAAAATTATAACATTTGTAATTAAATTTTTGCACTAACAATTAGCAGCTGCCAAAATTGTAATGCTTACAAATTAGCAATTTTTAATATTCAAACTATCAATCCAATTGATAATTCAAATATGATCCAAGCCATTGATTAAGTAATTCTTTTTGTATGTATGACCCCTCAAATTTTATTCTATCTGATAGTGAAACATACCATGATCTCCATCACAGTATCATCGAAACTCTTTTCGATGGGCTGAAATGATTCCAACTCACTTCAACAAAGATCGTTGATCCAAAAATGATCTTAATGAGTTCTCATGATCCACCAGTGATGTCTAGCAATATGTAGTGGCAACCTAGTAGAATAAAAAAATAAACTCTTAGGTGCAGTTATTTTGTGATACAATCCCTCTATCGAGAGTCCCGACTTGACGGAGATCATGGGGAACTCATCAAACTCCATCATCAGTCATATGCTAGATTGGCTCGACTTGAGTTCATTTGTGAATTCTATGAAAACTCTTTTTTAGTATTCACATTTACTCTGATCAAAGATTTTTTTGAACTCAATCTTACGAGTTGCATAGGATTTCTCCTTTTCTACCAAGATCGATAGATTCCATCTAGGTGTATTCTACTTTAAACAATGAACCTGAACCTATATAGTCAATATACACAGCAAGGACCCATATGGATAGGAACCAAGAAAATGTGCAATTAAACTATATAGCCTCACTGTGAATAGCCACCACATCGCAGGTCAAAGGATCAGTCACACCACTGCAGCATCGAGAAAGACCATTGATGAGTGAGTAGATATCCAAGTGGTTTCTCATATTGGTTATGCTCAGTGTAAATTATTCTCTAACAACCACTTGCACTCTCACCCCAATGTCTCTACACCACAGACTCGAGACTCATCTGTCCAAAAGAGAGGTGATCCGTACACCGATCTCGAATGGATTGATCACTATCCTCCATGACGATCCTTTGATCGAAAGCATTTAAAAATTAATCACTAATGATGTATGTCTCAAATTTTTAACACCTTGAGAATATACAAAACCATCTTTATTAATTTCTAGGATAAATTATGGATAAATAAATATGATTGGTTATTAAGACTACCCAACAAGTACAAAATATATCTAAGAAAAAAGTATATGTCAGCCAAGATTGACTTCTAGGACACATCCAACAAACTCTCACTTACACTAAAGCCAATATGCCACATACTTAAGCCCCATCTTCTAAAGAAAGGCTTCGGTGTTTAGCTGGCTAAGTGACTTGGGCCTATCATATTTATATGGAGTTTACTCTTTTTACCTCCATATATTTCTACTTAAGATAATCACATATATCTATTCAATGTGCATGGACTTCTGGTGAGACCTTGACTTCTTAGCGAAGGCTATGGACCATTATCTTTGTAGTATAATATCATAACATCTAATGATATGATATCTAGTTTCACAACTATCATAAGAATCAGAATGCATCCTGCACATCTATAGCATATTCAACTTCCATTGATCGATTGTCTGGAATCCTTCCATCATATCGAACCAACATAACTTAAGAATACATGCTGATATAGACATTCTACTGTTAGCATTAGTGTATCCTCCCACTTTTAGCTCTAACCCTTATTCAAAGATGAGGAATAATCTTTTAGTGCTTCTCAAATACAAAGAGATATTTTCACAGCAATCCAATGCTCCCAACCTAGATTTGACTAATATCTGCTCATGACTTTCATGGCAAGATATACCAAGTTGAGTACATAGCTTGGCATACATCTTTATCCAAAAGGATAACGGATCCCTCTTAGAGGTTTCAATGCTGAACCCTTTCAGCATCTCTTCTATGTACTTATCTGTGAAAATCAAACATCCTTTTAGGATCTATCTCTATAGATCTTTTATTTTCAGAATGTTTGACCTAGATTTTTGAAAAAAAAAAATTCTATATATAACCACATCATAACTGATGTCAGTATGGGATCCTCCCACTGACCTTCATGTAACTATAGGATTTCTCATATTATGTCGTTGTAGGTTTTGGGATCATCCCTATGTTCCCAATCTCCCTTGAAAAATATTTTTTCTAAATCCTTTGTAAGAATATCAAGTACCTTTCTAAAGGATAGGAGATCCTACTAGATCTATGAGATGGAGGAAGTACTACATATACTGGCTCATCTTACAGAGGTTGTACAGATCCTATGATTTATTTTTCTTTAGAGATTTTCTCTTTGAGTTCATCCTCCCACTGTTTCTAAGAAAACAGTATGATTGCTCACAATCACATTGTGAACCACTGAAAATAAAAAGTGATATCTGAAATATCTTTTGGGATACCTAATAAATGAATTCTCTCAGACCTATCCTCTAACTTATCCACCATATCATATCACATATGGTGTGGTAAAACCAACTTTAGAGGAAACCTAATTTAAATTTCAAAAATTAAATCTTGCTCCTCAAGAAATAATAGTTAAATTAGTGACGTTCATGATAGGTCTGGATCATAACTCATATAGTGCCATCACTTCTCACACATACACCATTGAGCTAAGGTGTACAAGGAGAATTCCATCATAAAATTTATGCCATTCTCTTTAGATAAATGATAAATTTTTTATTTGATATTGCATCCTCGATCCGATCGAAGTACCTTTAGAAATTTTTTAATTTATCTTTTCTACTTCATATCTGAATTCTTTGAATCTTTCAAAGTTTTTCAGATTTGTATCTCACATATACACCGATACCATGACTACTCGTCGGTAAAGATAATGAAGTAGTGATAACCTCCTAGTCTGACTCATCAAATAGGCCATACACATCGTATGTGTACTAGGATAAGTATTTTAGTGGTCCTATCCCTTTGACCCACAAAAAAAGCTTGGTTATTAATTTTCAAAGAGATGATTCATACACTAAATATGACTTAACAGTCAATGAGCTCAAAGGCCCATTTTCTCCAGTCGGCAAATCATTTCTTTTCATACGTGACCTAACCAAAAGAACCATTTATATACTTCAGGTTATCTGATTCTGAATCTCTCAGACCTAATGGCATTCACTATTTGCTCAAATAATTTTTATAAATACATCACCATGCAAATGATAAAAATTAAGTCCAAACAGTAATCATTGAGATTAGATACTCACGGCCTAAGTGCAACTTTTATACCATTATCGACTTAAAAGAGTCACTTCACCTTACCTCAGTCCTCTTCCTTCTTTAGACCTTATATTAAAGTGTGTAATATGCACTAGAGTCTAATGAAAAAGAAAAAAATCATCAGATTAATTTTGAGCAACTTGATGTACTTTCAAAAGTATCTTAATATTTTTTTAGATTCTCTAGGTATGTACCTTTGAACTTTTCAAAATCTCTTAGTTATCAGCATATCGATCAATTTAGTTAATGTGCTATAATATTTATTCATATAATAGTTTCATAAACTATCCATATGAATCAAAAATTATAGGATCAAATCTATTAGCAATTTTTTATGCATAGTCATGTTAAACTTTTCAAGCTCTTCAATGTCCTTGATCATCGATCATAGACAAACTGCCAATCATGCATCTCATGTATTGTACGATTCTGATCATCTCATAACTATTGTAGATGAATCAACATTTCATTGACAGTTTACATGTTCTTATGCATATATTGGATCTCATCGACTATGGAATCCAATTTATAGCATCTAACCTAATTATCAATGTCCAACCATTTATCAAGTATAGCTCATTGACTATGGATTGGACAAGCTAATGATATTGAGTTAATCTGATCAAGAATATGGCTTAATTTTTAAAAGCTAAGAACTATTCTTGGATTTTTGAGCCAGAATATGTAGTCGATTTTGATTAAATGGTTAATATCTAGGATTTAAGCTAGAGGGTTGGAAGCTGAAGAATTGATCACAGAGAGTAAAGATTTAATTAGATGATTATACTTGTAATAGTTTATTTTAAAAATTTTAAAAATAAACAAAAGGCTCCTACTAATTTTTTGAATCTCTTACACTCCTCGGGTGAAGAAATAGAAATCCTAATGCGATAAATGGTTCTAGTGGGTGCTGCGGTCCCATCAATGTATGGCACCTCATCTAATAGTTATTGGTGACATGTATATTAATGCATGAATAACTCTTTGTTCAGATGCTTCTCAAAGCATGTTGCAGTAACTTGATCTCTAAATCTTATAGTCTCATCTAATAATTATTGACATATTTTTTAGTTAAGTCCGACCCACTGTTCACCAGCGAGCGCAAAATCATCATTGAATCTCTCACCTAACAGTTATTAGGTCCAACCCCATCTTTACCCCAGTGCATCTGATGCCAATAGAGTGATTGTGCCTTTCCGATGCAATCGAACTACTGTAACCAGTCGAGAATGATCAACATCGAAAAAAGCACCCACATCTCTACAACGGTGGAAGACCAGTGGACTTAATATTTAGTGAGGAGATTTGGATCAGGTCTCTTATAATTAGTCACATACATCTGATGTAATAACTAATCTGGTTTAAGTCAGCACATTTCATGTCTGACCAACCTAGTCAGCATGGGTGAACTCGGATCAACAAATAACCTTATACAAAACATAATCTCCCAAGATGGCCAGATAAGTAAAGATGAGTAGGGATCCCCCTGTTGCTTTTTTTAGATACCAACAAATTGGCTAGGTCAGACAATGGAACTAATTAAATAACCACTATCTAGTACTTACTTTAGATATCAAATTGGTTAATTAGAATTAATTAGGTTAACCTATAGACTCGGGCTCGAACCATTGAGCTAAATTCGATCTTGACTTAATCAATTCACATCATATGTGAATCAATTTGATCAACTATAACTAAATTCAATTTTAAGCCTCTTTGATTTAATCTCAATCAACTTTTGATTAGATTCAATCAACTGCTCAAAATTGGAAAGGATTCTAACCTGATTTAATCAATGACCCTAGTTGTAGTTTAGTCTCTAAACCTAATTTGTTCAACCCATACTCAAAGTCCATATTTTATGCATTAAAATTTAGATCTTAAATTTATAATTTTAAATCTTATAATTTTAAATCTTAATTCTTAATTAAGTGCATTATATACATGGGTTTTGAGTTTAGATCTCGAAGTATTTTCTAATCTAAACCATTTATATTATATCTCATATAATATCGCTGTTTGTAAAATCTAGTCGATTCATCCTAGTACATGAATCGACTTGTCATAGTGAGTCGGCATACACTGAGATAACCATAAACCTATAGACTTAGCCTGCACAATTGAGTCGGCCCATCAGTAAATGAGTTGATCTACCAGGATCTTGAGTCGACTTCAACATAAATGAGTCAACCCATCAAGCACTCGAGTCAACCCAATCAAAAATTGAGTTAACTCCATAGACATACCAATCACAGTTTCATGCTCTCATATAAACAAGCCTAGGATTTTGGATCTAGGATTTTACAAAAATTGAGTTTTTGATCGGGTGTCAAATAGTATATCAAATATAATATTAATCGATCTAAAATACATAAAAATACATGCATAATCTAATTCAAATTAAAATATATCACACATATAATTTTTTGTTCGTTGTTCATTTTCATGAAAAACATCACAGTCGGCATCCTTACACGTTATAAGAGAGAACCCATCGAATGGGCGAGAGAGGGATTTTAATCCCTTCATCATCTTATGATCGGATGGTCATGGTGACTATCCCAATTTAATTACTAAGCTACTAAAAATTTTAATTTAACATATCACATATGTAATTAATTAAAAATCAGATCTAATTATCTTTCATATGTCAAATATATGAACAATAATATTAAATCTATGCATGTAGAAAAAAATTCAGCAAACCATACTAGATCCAAACTACACCCTAATTAAAATTTTTAGATCTAAAACCAATTTTAGATCTGAATAATTTATGATTTATTTTAGATCTGAAATAATTTTAAATCTAAAATAATTCTGTAATCATATTACAGTATATAGAAAAAGTAGTTCTAACTTTAATCGATATTCTACATCATTCTAGGACAACCATTCAGCATAACAGGGATTATGTTAGGGGAACCTTATTTCAGAATGATGTGATCATCTAACTAACTTTCAAATCTAATTTTTACAAATTAGATATTAGATCTGAAGAGGTTTCATATTCATATCAGAACCTAGCTCTGATACCACTATCAGAAACCACTCCGGTTTCATACGTGTAGTTCAAAACTTTTTCTAGACATCTACACGGTGAAAATAAATAAATTATAATAATTTTAATTTATTCACATATCATATCAGATCTGAAAATTATAGTATGGATCTTGATACGAACATGTACCCATGATCTAAAATTTGAAACATACAATAAATAGTTAGAAAAAATAAAATGGAGATCGGATCTCCTTACCTCAAATCCTGTGGATGTCTGGGGTTCTGATCTAGCCGCACACACATCCGACCTCTGCTGGTATCCACATGGAGTTATTTGATTGAAGAATCGAGATTATCAGTGTGCTAGCACCTTGCAGATCTTGCTCTTCATCCTTGGATCTTGATCTCTTCTTCCAAATCTTGAAGAAGAAGATCACTGCGCGAACTCTTTCGCGCAGATCCGACAGAATTTGAATCAAATCACCATGAAGAGAAGAAAAACCCTTCTTATTCTCTTCTTCTCTCTCTTTTTCTCTCTTAGATCTGATCTCTATCAGATCTGGGCATGAACATGAATTGGAGAAGACAAGAGGAGGCATCAAGATGAAAGATAGATGTAAGAAAAAAAAGTCATCTCATTTTTTTCACATGCCGTCTCCTCTTAATTTTATTTTGTCACACCAAAACCAATTCATGCCACCTCTCCCTCACACCCCAAAGAGATAAGATCAAATCTTATCCAAATAAGCAAGAATGGCATGGAAAAGAGGAAGGAAATAAGTGATGCACCAAATACAAATTGCATGATCTCTCATGCACAAAACCAGCACATAACCACTTTCTCTAATTTTTTTATCCATAAAAAAATACTTCCACACCCCAATCAAAGAGATTTCTATTCTATTTTAAATCAAATTCAAATATAAAAAAGTTTGGATGAAAAAAAGTTCCAAATAAGGTGGGGCGCCAATTTTTGTCATCCCCTCTCCTTTCATGTGTGTGAAGAAAGAACGATGAGAAAAACAACACCCTACTTCTCTTTTTGGCATGATTTCTAAAGAGAGAGTCTTAAAAATCTTAAGCTCTTTGAGTCATGATTCATCTGGTTTAAGTAGAACCTCAATTAGATTCAAATCGAGTCTAAAACAAGCCAAATTCGAAAAGACTGTCAAGCCTGAAATCCAAATCTGATTTGGATAAATAAAACCAATTAATATTAAATTAAATTAAATATAATTAAATTAAATTTAATAATGTTTATAAATTAACAGTTTTTAATATTCAAACTATCAATTCAATTAATAATTCAAATATGATCCAAGCCATTGATCAAGTCATGCTCTTTTTGTGTGTGACTCCTTAGATTCTATTTTGTCTGGTAGTGAGATATACCGTGATCTCCATCACAGTATCATCGAAACTCTTTTCGATGGACTGAAATAATTTCAACTCACCTCAATAAAGATCATTGATCCGAAAATGATCTTAGTGAGTTCTCACGATCCACCAGTGATGTCTAGCAACATATAATGGCAATCCAACAGAATAGAAATATGAACCTCTAGGTATAATTATCGTGTGATACAATTCCTTTATCGAGAGTCCTGACTTAACGAAAGTCATGGAGAACTCATCAAACCCCATCATCAGTCATATGCTAGATTGGCTCGACTCAAATTTATTTGTGAATCCCGTGAAAACTCTTTTTCAGTATTCACACTTACTATGGCCAGAGATTTTTTTGAACTCAGTCTTATGAATCACATAGGACTTCTCCTTTTTTATTAAGATGGATAGATTCCATCTAGGTGTATCCTACTCCAAACAGCGAACATAAACCTACATAGCCAACATACATAGCGAGGACTATATGGCTAGAGACTAAGAAAATGTGCAGTTAAACTATATAGCCTCGCTATAAATAGCCAATACACCATAGGTCAAAGAATCAATCACACCACTGCAGTATCAAGAAAGACTACCGACGAGTGAGTAGATATCCAAGTGATTTCTCATGTTGGTCATGCTCAGTGCAAATTGTTCTCTAACAACCACTTACACTCTCATCTTAGTGTCTCTACACTGCAGACTCAAGACTCATCTGTCCTAAAGAGAGGTGATGGATTGATCATTGTTCTCTATGACGATCCTTTGATCAAAAATATTTAAAAATTAACTACTAATGATGTATATCTCAAATTCTTAACACCTTGAGAATATACAAAATCATCTTTATTAATTTCTAAGATAAATCATAGACACATAAATATGATTGGTTAGTAAGACTTTCCAACAAGTACAAAATATATCCTAGAGAAAAGTATGTGTCAGCCAAGATTGGCTTCTAGGTCGCATATCTAACACTTACTTACTTGGCCAATTCGATAGATCATATTTTGATTAGATCACTGATTGATTCAAGCTGACCTAGGCCACTAAGATAAATCAGTATGACTAATTTAGGTATCCATAGACCAGCTTATATAAAGTCCTCTTTATGACTTGATAAAGTCAGTGGGAGGATTTATGACCCATAGGTCAATCTCTTCTTTTATTTTCAAGTCATTCTATTGAATCTTCTAAATTATTACGTCCTTAAAAAGATAAGTTATGAGGATAACTAGTTCATAGCCTCCCATTAAAATATGTAATAATATGTCCAATATTCTAAATAGGCATTGAAGGCACTACACGCTTGGTGTCTATTGGGTATTGAAATTATCATTCATCATATGATCACCTTGTTGTGCCCTTCAGATCAATGGTCATATTGGCTGAGCCATACTCAAGCCTGCACATTTATTTGTTGGATGCACTTGGTGTAGTCATGCTAATGGTTGGATCTAACCAAAATTTTTAGTGGAGGCACCACACGTCTGCTGAAGAGATGTCTGGGGAAAAATCTAATTGTTAAAAATTATTTAATAAAATAATTGATTAAGAACTTATCCATGGATGCACTCGGATTGCCTGAGCTATACTTAGGCCTGAATACAGTTTATATGGATTCTAGTACCTGCTAAAAAATTAATGTAATTTCTTGAATTAAAGGTAGAGGCCACCAATTCATATAAAATAATAGAAGGATCTTTAGACTAAAATAGATATCTTTAAGATTAAAATAATTCATATACTAATAGATTTTTAATTTTTTTTAGCTATGGCTAACACATTATCGCTTCGATCATTGTTGGACAGTGACAAGCTTGTCAAATCAAATTTTGATAGCTGACATTGAAAGTTTAAAATAATCCTAGAGCATGAAAGGATCCTATACATGCTTACGAATCCTGTACTCGAAGAACCTACTATCAATGCACCTTATGCTGTAAGAGACACTTATATAAAGTAGCTCAGTGATCGTACTATAGTATGTTGTATTATGAGGATAGCCATGAATAACGAACTTAGCCATAAGTTTGAGGATGCGCAACCTGAGGAGATGATTTAATTATTGAATGAGTCCTTCGACACTCCTGAGGATGCTGAGAGACACAAAACTTCCTATATTGTGGATCAATGCTCGTATGTGAGAAGGAGTGTCAGTCACAGATCATGTATTGTACATGATCAAGCAGATTGAATGCTTGAGCAAACTTGACTTTTCACTGCATGAATAGTTGGACAAGAATGCTATCCTAAACTCGCTACCAAAGTCCTACCTACTCCTCTTGAGTCATTATAGAATGATCAAACCTATAGTGAACTACCATGATTTACTAGGATTGCTGCAGATATTCGAGAAGGACCATCAATTCTAGAAGGAGCCAGTGCATGTTGTGGAAGGATCATCTACAGGTCGTCGTTCTCTAAGAGAGGAAAGAAGACAAAGGTGCAAAAGGTTCGTGCCATCAATCCAAAGTTGATGTAAATCAAAAAGTTGAAAGTTGACAAGAGCCAAGCAGAATACTTCTTTTGCAAAAAGTGGGTCATTGAAAGAGGAACTGTCCTACATATGTTGCTTCCTTTGGCCTAAACAGGCTAAATAATAAGAGAAACAAATAATCAGTTGCTTCATAAGGTACTTATATGATAACTCTTTGTAATTTCTCTATGTGTAATACTACTACCTAGGTATTGGATACTGAAAGTCTAATTAATATTTATAACTCGTTACAGGGACTATAGATCAATAGAAAATTTAGAGAAGATGAGCGATTCTTGAATGTTAGAGGTGAAAATTTTATTTCAGTCCTAGCTTTAGAAACTATGCAACTTATTTTTGAGTCTAGTAGTATCATATTAGATGAGTGTCATTATTATCCTTCTTTTCTTATGAATGTTATCTCATAAATCTTTTGGCCAAATTTGATTTTAAATTTTTAATAAAAAATAATTTTTGTGATATCATTATGAATAAAGCTAAAATCATGCAAGGGCAATTGAAACATGACATATACTTATTATCATAGCTTATTAATATAATGTATACATCAAACAAGCACCCTAGGATAGATAATGTCAGTGATACCTATCTTTGGCATTATAAGCTGGGTTATGTGAATAAGAATAGGATAGATAGGTTAATCAAGGAGGGTATCCTTGAGTATGGATCATTACCGATCTATGAATCCCGTCTACTTGGTAAGATGATCAAGTTGCCTTTTAAGGAAAAAGGTGAGCAAGCGAATGATGTTCTAGGTCTAATATATAATGATATATATATGGACCTATAAATATAGGTGCCAGAGGAGGATATTATTATTTCATTATATTTACTGACGACTTATCTAGGTATGGTACTGTTGGGAATAGTGTCCCAAAGCCAATCGTCAGCCTGTTGATGGTTGTGCTCATTCTTGTATTAGTATATAAATTATAAATAAATAAAAGTTATTTTGATATTTTTTCATCATAAATTGTTTCATCTTCTAATGAACTCCTGTGTTGTGGAGAAGTCCTTAGGACTATTTAGACTCGACAAAGGAGGATTTGTCATTTAGTCCTTAAACCTGTTCGCGACCAAATGATACGTTGTTACCAAGGACAACAACGTTTATCAAGCATAGGTCATTGTGTGCCATATGGGTTGGTTATCCTCTTAACCAAAGAGTGTGGAGACACTGGTATGGCATACAGGTGAGATGTAAGGGTACATCTGCACTGAATGTGACCGACTTCGGAGCTTTTTTTGCTGTCAAGATTTGCTCAAATGGGATATGGGTATAAATATTTCTCCGACCTGAGACCGCCATGGTGACTTGCAAGCAACTCACTGTACTTAGGCACTGGACTATCTGAATTTCTAATTCAGTGACGGAAGGCTGCTGGGTGTAGTCAAGTACTTGACTTGTCGGTGCGTATGTCAAGATGGGATTGACCACTCCAGTTCAGGAGCTGTGTACAGTCGTGTTTCAATTTAGCAAAATCTTGGTCAGGGTAGTCCTAGTGAGGAGTCACAGGATTGTTTGAGTTGAGCATGATTCGGATGATCTGATCAGGGTTGACAGTTTAATCCTGAGTCGTCCTATACACAGGGGTCAAAAGGGATGAATTATACAGTAACCATATTCGCGTAGGTTCTGAATGTTGCGATTGTGACTATTCGACCTATCTGGACATCGGATACCATTGCTAGATGGTCACTTCGATTAGTACGAGAATTGGTTCCTGTGCTACCGGCTTAGGTTCAAATCTGTGGGGTCACACACATTAGAGGTTCCTCTCTGATTTGATGGCTGGTGAAGAGTCCCACTGGACTGGAACTCTTCGACCAAGAGTCCTAATGCTTGGGGACTCTGAGTCCTACATGTCCGAAACTCATGATCGAGAATCAAGATTCTCTGATTATGAGTTCCACACATTTTGGGTACCGGGGTCAAGAGTCCCACTGGTTTGAGACTCTTCGATCAAGGTTTCATATCGATGGACTTTGATGCCCGATTGCCCATCGAATTTAGACTCA
Source organism: Elaeis guineensis (assembly GCF_000442705.2). NCBI lineage: Eukaryota > Viridiplantae > Streptophyta > Magnoliopsida > Arecales > Arecaceae > Elaeis > Elaeis guineensis. The sequence continues at coordinate 93,445,877 of NC_026004.2, read as the reverse complement.
ATATTTATGAGAAGTTTAATTAGTGATTTGATCATTAATTAACTCAATTTGATTGAGTAATTATTTTTGGATCAAGTCAAATTGAATTGGATTCAGTTGGGTTTAACCCGATTAGGTTAAGAGTAGACCTAATCGCCAAGGTGGTTTGGTCCCTGATCTGATCAGGGATTGGACTTAGTCAATTCTTGATTTGATTAAGATTTTTATTGAACCTAATTAAGTCTAATTATATTAGATTTAACTTAGTCTAATTGTGCCTAACCTATTTTAATAAGGTTGGTTCAATTAGGTTTGAAACCACCTTTGACTTATCTCCCTGCGCCACCTCACTCAACTGTGCCTATTTGAATTCACGAGAAATAAGTTCTCATGAATTTTCTCCCACACAGAAGCCTTCCCACGCCCCCCCTTTGTGTGCCATTTGGGTGGATAAAGATGGTTGGTTGACCATTCAAATTCAAATGAAGTTTCAATTTGAATGGGCAACTAATCCATGCGCCACCTTATCCTTTTATGCGCCCCATTCTCTACACGAGAAAAAGTTTCTCGTGTAGACTCTCCATGCACAAAGAACCCACGCCCCTTCTCTTCTCATGCCTTGAGTGGATAAGGATGGGTTGGTTGGCATTTGAATTCAAATTCGATTTGAATTCAAGTGAGCAACCACCTAGCTTTATCCTCTCACACGGTGAAAACACTGAAAAGATGCATCTTGCACTATTTTTAAAAAGATGAGAAGGTGAGGCATGCGTAGATCTTATCTGAGAAAGAAAGAGTGGCATGAGAAGGCCTTGTGAATGAGATCAAAGTTTAAAAAACTTTCGAGAGAAAAGAAAAGAAAGAAAGTGGATGCAGGATTTTCTGTGAGTACCTTAGGGTTTCTGTCTAGGGTTCGAAAAGTGAGAAGGTGAGCTACGAGTGTTGTGAACCCACCAAACTTTAGGAAGAGCTTCATCAACCTCTCTACTATCTTTACTGATGATCCAGAGCATCCAAAAAATTGGCAGACACCGATCGAAGAAGTTCGATCAGTATCAGCCGTCGAAAGGGTTCTGCAACGAACTAGCATTCATGAGGAGCCGATCAGATCGAGAGCTTCATGTGGACGATCCATGGAGGTCAGACATACTGTGTGGCTGTATTGTAATAATCAAACCTTCTCGATGGTAATCAGACTGTAGCGATCGACTACCTGCATGAAGGTAATGTGTTCTGAACACATAACAGTAAAATATTTACTATAGAATTTAAAATTTTAAATTTAAATATATGCTATATATATCATATTTAGATCCTTATGTAGGATTAATATATGTTAATTAATTAAATTAATTAATAATTTTTACGGTAAAATTATAATTTTGAAAAAGTTTTAAAATTATCATTTTATCCCTGCACTGAAATTTCCATAAATGGTATCAGAGTGGGTTCTAAAATATGATATACATTTGCATGCATAGATTAAGTAGTAATCTAAAAGTTTAAATTTGAAATTTAAATTTAAAATTTAAAATTTAAAATTTGAAATTTGAATTTTGAAATTTGAATTTTGAAATTTAAAATTCAAAATTTAAAATTTGAATTTTGAATTTTAAATTTTGAAATTCAAAATTCAAAATTTAAAAATTTGAAATTCAAAATTTATTTGAAATTTCAAATTTATTTGAAATTTCAAATTCAAAATTCAAAATTTAAAATTTAAAATTTAAAATTCAAAAATTTGAAATTTGAAATTTGAAATTTGTTTGAAATTTGAAATTCAAAATTTAAAATTTAAAATTTAAAATTTAAATTTTGAAATTGGTATATTTAGATATATTTGATCCAAGTAGCAAGTAGTTTAATTGGGTTGGTTGCCATGGTCGTCCGGTCATAGGAGAAAAGTAGGGTTTAAAGGCCCTCTCCTCCCATTCGATGGGGTTCTCCTATGGTGGTAGGGGTGCCGATGTGATTATATCCCATGCAGCAGAAGTAGTGAAAAGACTTAATTGTAAAGGTTCAATTATAAAATTTATCATGAATATGTTAGATTAGATCTAAAGGAATATTCATGATTTATTTTGATTGAGTTATTTTCTGTTATGTAATTAGTAATAGGATTGCTGTTTATGAAATGTGCTGATCCATTTGTGAAATGAGTCAACACATTTGGTGAACAGAAAATAAAATTTTTCAAATTTAAAAATTATTTTTGAAATGCCAAACCCTGACCCATCAGCCCAAATACTTAATTAAAAGAATTAAGTGTTGTCTAGTTGGTCGAGAATTATGAATTAAGACCTAAGACAAATGCATAAACTTGTGGGTCAATGGGTTAGATGGATTAGGTCCATAATTCGGTTAGACCTAAGGTTAGCTTAAAGAAATGGACTAAATTAGAGTAATTGATCAAATCTAATCAAAAGTTGAATTAGATTAGGTCAAGGATACTCTAGATTCAACTCCAATAGTTGTAGTTGAATGGGTCCATGTCTTTAACTAGACCAAGATGGACTTAATTCATGGCTATGCGGTGGAATCCTATTTACTAAGTTGATCAAATTAAAACTAATGAACCAGTTGGTGACTAAGGTAAGTTCGGTAGTCTGACCAGTGATTTTTAAGTGGGAGCTACTCGCATTGATTCGATCTCTGACGAGTTAATGGCATATCCCCACCACTGATCTCACTTACCTGGCCAACCTGGTGAGTTAGGTTTTGATTAGATCACTTGGTGATTAGGGCTCACCCATGTCATTAGGTAAATCAGTGTAACTGATTTAGGTGCTCCTAATGCCAGCTTTAATTAAATTCTTTTTAATCTGACTTGGTGAAGTCAGTGAGAGGATTGAAATTGGCTGGTTAATTTTTTCTCTTCAATCCTTTAATAAAATCCTCAAAAATTATTAGGTCCCTAAAAATGATTAAGTTTTAGTGATAACTAAGTCATTGCCTCCCATTAAGTGAGTGATAATAAGTCCATTAGTTTAATAATCACTGGAGGCCCAAAGGCCTGGTGCTTATTGACTAATGAAATTATCATTCATAATATGATAATTTGGTTGAGTCTTTCTGATGGTGGTCAGGTTGGCCGGTCAAAGTCGGGCCTGATCATTTATTGGTCAGATTCACCAAATCAAGTCATGTTAATGGTTGGACCTAACCAGATCTTTTCAGTGGAGGCCAAAGCCTACTGATTAGGTTCTGGGGCAAAATCAATTACTAAAAGTTATTTAGAGAAACAACTGGTTATGAACCTACCCATAGATGCACATGGGTTGACCAACCAAAGTTGGGCTCGTGTGTAGTCTGTGTGGATTCTAGTACCCACTAAGGAATTAAAGTAATTCTTTGAATTGGAGGTTGAGACTACCAGTTCGTAAAAATACTGGGAGAAATTTTAGACTAAAGTCCAAGTCTTTAGTATTAATAATTTATATACTAATAAAGGTCTGATTTTTCTTTATGCAGCTATGGCCACTACCCTGTCGCTCCGGTCATTATTAGATAATGACAAGCTCATGGGACCTAATTTTGATAGCTGGTATCGAAAATTGAAAATCATCCTTGAGCATGAGTGGATCCTTTATGTAGTAACGGATCCGACACCTGAGGAGCCAGCCCCGAACGCTAGAGGGGTGGTCCGAGACACTTACCAGAAGTGGCTTAACGACCGTACCACCGTTCGATGCATAATGCTGGCGGCAATGAATGATGAGTTCAGCTGTAGGTTCGAGAACGCCCAACCGCAGGAGATGCTTCAAATGTTGAACGACTCCTTTGGCATGCCTGACGACGTTGAAAGGCACAAAACTAGTTGTGCCATTTTCAATGCTTGGATGAGGGATGGAGCCTCAGTCACCGATCATGTACTGTACATGATCGAAATGATTGAGTTCCTAAGTAAACTGGACTTTCTCTTGCACGTGCAGCTCGGTAAGGATGTGATCCTTAATTCTTTGCCCAAGTCCTTCCTCTCCTTCCTTACTCATTTTCGGATGATAAAGCCTGCAGTGAACTACCACGGCTTGTTGGGGTTGCTGCAGAACTTTGAGAAGGACCACCAGCTCCATAAAGAGTCAGTGAATATTGTGGGAGGGTCTTCTTCTAGTCGTCGACCCTTTAAGAAAGGGAAGAAGAACAAGAAGAAGAAGAATAAGAAGGTGCAGCCGCATGCTGAGACATCTGCACAGGGTCAGACCAAGAAGCGCAAGCTTGACCAGAGCTAGGTGGAGTGCTTCTTTTGCAAGAAGCAGGGGCATTGAAAGAGGAACTGTCCTCTATACATTGCCTCCCTGGACCCGAACAGGCCGAAGAAGAAGCAAGGTAATTATATGATAACACCTTGTAACTTTTCCATTTGTGATACTACGGCCTGGGTATTGGATACCGGAAGCCCTTATCATATCTGTAATTCGATGCAGGGTCTGCAGGTCAGTAGGAGATTTGATGAAGGCGAGAGGTTCCTGAACGTTGGAGATGGAAGCAAAGTTTCAGTTCTAGCTTTAGGAATCATAAACCTTGTAATCAATTCTCGTAATATAATTCTGAGTGAATGTCAGTATTGTCCAAGTTTTTTATTAAATATTATTTCTATAGGCCTTTTGGCCATGTACAGTTATGAATTTTTAATAAAAGAAAATATTTACAATATCATTTTGAATGATGTTATAATGTTTGTTGGATAATTAAATAATAGAATTTACTTACTATCACAGCCTGTTAATGTAGTTCAAACCTCCGATAAATACCCTAGAATGGATAATATGTCAGAAATCTACCTTTGGCATTGTAGGCTAGGTCATATCAATAAGAACAGGATAAACAGGTTGGCTCAAGAAGGAATTCTTGAAGTTGGTGATTATGAATCACTTCCAACCTGTGAGTCCTGTCTTCTTGTGAAGATGACCAAATCACCTTTTACTGAAAAAGATAAGCGAGCCAATGAACTCTTGGGTCTGATACATTCTGATGTATGTGGACCCATGAGCTCAAGTGCAAGAGGTGGATATTTCTACTTCATTACCTTCACAGACGACCTATCGAGGTATGGGTATTTCTACTTAATAAAGAATAAGTTGGAGTCATTTGAAATATTCAAACAATTCCGAAATGAGGTAGAAAAATAAACTGAGAAGTGTATTAAAACTCTTCGATCTGATCGAGGAGGTGAATACCTTTCCAATGAGTTTCTGACATATCTTGGAGAGAATGAAATTCTCTCTCAATGGACACCTTCTGAAACACCACAGCATAATGGTGTGTCTGAAAGGAGAAATCAGACCTTATTAGACATAGTTCGATCCATGATGGGGTTTGCTAGTCTGTCGATCTTCCTCTGGGGATATGCGCTCGAATCAGCTTGTTACCTTCTAAATAGGGTTCCGAATAAGTCTGTAACCAAAACACCATATGAGATATGGATAGGATGTAAGCCAGTACTCTCGCACCTTAGGGTTTGGGGGTGTCCGACTTATGTTAAATGTTTAATTACGGATAAGCTTGGACCTAGGTCTGACAAGTGTTATTTCATAGGGTACCCAAAAGAGACCAAAGGGTATTATTTCTACCTAGCTGATAAGCAAAAGGTGTTTGTCAGCCTTAAGGCAATCTTTTTGGAAAAGGAGTTCCTTGATGAAGGGACTGTTGCCTCTAAGGTCGAACTTGAGAAAGTTCGGCAGGTGGAAAAATGGACATAAGTTGCTGAACTTGAACCGAATTTGGTTAGATCAGATCCGAAGCCCATTGTTCCTGCACCCTTAAGGCGGTCTGGTAGAGTACCACGTCAACCAAACAGATACTATAGTTTCTTGATCCGAGATGGCGATCCTATCGAACTTGATGAAAATGATGAGGATCCGATTACCTACATGGATGCAATGCAAAGACCTGACTCTGAGAAATGGCTAGAGGCCATGAAATCCGAAATAGAGTCCATGAAGGTCAACGATGTGTGGACATTGGTTGACCCACCTGAAGGAGTAAAACCCATAGGGGGTAAGTGGGTCTTCAAGAGGAAGAGAGGTGTAGACGGAAAGGTGGAGACCTATAAAGTCCATCTGGTTGTCAAAGGATATCGTCAATATTATGGTATAGACTATGACGAGACATTTTCTCCTATGGCAATGCTCAAATCCATTCGAATTATGCTTGCGATAGCTGCCCATCTGAACTATGAAATTTGGCAGATGGATGTAAAGACAACTTTCCTAAATGGAGAGCTGGACGAAGAGGTGTATATGATACAACCTGAAGGGTTCACATCCACAGATGAGTCTAAGGTGTGCAGACTACAAGGTCCATTTATGGACTTAAGCAGGCATCCCGGAGTTGAAACATACATTTTGATAGGACGATCAAGACGTATGGCTTCGTTAAGAATGGAGAAGAGCCCTGCATTTATAAGTGGACTAATGGTCCAGTAGTGGTATTTCTTGTCTTGTATGTAGATGACACTCTCTTAATCAAGAATGATATCCCTGCATTACAGGGAATAAAGATTTGGCTGTCGTCACAGTTCTCCATGAAGGATCTGGGAGAAGCTTCCTACATCTTAGGATGAGGATCTATAGGGATAGATCTAAAAGATTGCTTAGCTTATCCCAGTCCACGTACATTGATACTATGCTGAAGAGGTTCAGTATGAAGTATTCCAAGAAAGGTTATCTACCGATAGGCCATGGAATTTCTCTCTCGAAAAGGGATTGTCCGACAACACCTCAAGAGAGAGAGCGTATGGGTAGAATTTTATATGCTTCGATAGTGGGATCTATCATGTATGCCATGACATGTACATGACTAGATGTGGTATACTCATTAGGGGTAGTGAGTAGATACCAATCTGATCCAAGGGAGAATCACTGGAAGGTTGTTAAAACCATCCTGAAGTATTTAAGAAATACTAAGGACCAGTGGTTTATTTATGGTGAATCGAACTTGAGACTTATAGGATTTACAGACTCTAGTTTCCAGTCTGATCATGATGACAGCAAGAGTGTGTCGGTATTTATTTTTATCCTTAATGGTGGGGCTGTCTGCTGGAAGAGTTCCAAGCAGCACACTGTGGTTGATTCAGTTTGCGAGACAGAGTATGTCACTGCATCAGATGCTGCCAAAGAAGCGGTGTGGCTGAGAAAATTCATCACCGAGCTCGGAGTAGCACCCTCCCTTGTTGGTCCAGTTTTGCTCTATTGTGACAGCTCTGGAGCTATTGCTCAGGCGAAGGAACTGAAGGCACACCAGCGGATGAAGTATATTTTGCACCGCTACCATCTTATCCAGAAAATCATGGATAGAGGTGACGTCGACCTTCAGAAGATCGATGGAAAGGAGAACCTGACCGACCCATTCACTAAAGCCATTATGGTGAAGGAGTTCGACGATTTCAAGTCGAAGATGGGTATTAGATACTGCATCGATTGGCTTTAGGCCAAGCGGGAGATTGTTGGGAATAGTATCCCAAAGTCAATCATCAGCCTGTTGACGGTTGTGCTCATTCTTGTATTAATATATAAATTATAAATAAATAAAAATTATTTTGATATTTTTTCATCACAAATTATTTCATCTTCTAATGAACTCCTGTGTTGTGGTGAAATCCTTAGGACTATTTAGACTCGACAAAGGAGGATTTATCGTTTAGTCCTTAAACCTGTTCGCGACCAAATGATACATTATTACCAAGGACAACAACGTTTATCAAGCATAGGTTGTTGTGTGCCATATGGGTTGGCTGTCCTCTTAACCAAGGAGTGTGGAGACACTGGTATGGCATATAGGTAAGATGTAAGGGTACATCTGCACTGAACGTGACCGACTCTAGAGCTTTTTCTACTGTCAAGATTTGCTCCGATGAGATATGGGTATAAATATCCCTTCGACCTGAGACCGCCATGGTGACTTGCAAGCAACTCACTGCACTTAGGCACTGGACTACCTGAATTTCTAATTCAGTGACAGAAGGCTGCTGGGTGTAGTCAAGTACTTGACTTGTCGGTGCGTGTGTCAAGATGGGATTGACCACTCCAGTTCAGGAGCTGTGTACAGTCATGTTTCAATTTAATAAAACCTTGGCCAGGGTAGTCCTAGTGAGGAGTCATAGGACTGTTTAAGTTGAGCATGATTCGGATGATCTGATCAGGGTTGACAGTTTAACCCTGAGTCTTCCTATACACAGGGGTCAAAAAGGATGAATTATACAGTAACCATATTCGTGTAGGTTCTGAATATTGCGATTGCGACTATTCGACCTATCTGGATGTCGGATATCATTGCTAGATGATCACTTCGATTAGTACAGGAATTGATTCCTGTGCTACCGGCTTAAGTTCGAACCTGTGGGGTCACACACATTAGAGGTTCCTATCTGAACTGATGGCTGGTGAAGAGTCCCATTGGATTGGGACTCTTCGACCAAGAGTCCTAATACTTGGAGACCCTGAGTCCTACATGTCTGGGACTCATGATCGAGAATCAAGATTCTTTAATCATGAGTTTCTTATATTTTGGGTACCGGGGTCAAGAGTCCCACTGGTTTGGGACTCTTCGATCAAGGTTTCATATCGATGGACTTTGATGCCCGATTGCCCATTGAATTTGGACTCAGTATTTTTGAGAGGTTTAATTAGTAATTTGATCATTAATTAACTCAATTTGATTAAGTAATTATTTTTAGATCAAGTCAAATTGAATTGGATTCAGTTGGGTTTGACCCGATTAGGTTAAGAGTTGACCTAATCGCCGAGGTGGTTTGATCCCTGATCTGATCAGGGGTTGGGCTTAGTCAATTTTTTATTTGATTAGAATTTTTATTGAGCCTAATTAAGTTTAATTATGTTGGGTTTAACTTAATCTAATTGTGCCTAACCTATTTTAATAAGGTTGGTTCAATTAGGTTTGAAACCACCTTTGACTTATCTCCCTGCGCCACCTCACTCACCTGCGCCTATTTGAATTCACGAAAAACAAGTTCTCATGAATTTTCTCTCATGTAGAAGCCTTCCCACGCCCCTCCTTTGTGTACCATTTGGGTGGATAAAGATGGTTGGTTGGCCATTCAAATTCAAATGAAGTTTCAATTTGAATGGGCAACTAATCCATGCGCCACCTTATCCTTTTATGCGCCCCATTCTCTACACGAGAAAAGTTTCTCGTGTAGACTCTCCACGCACAAAGAACCCACGCCCTTTCTCTTCTCATGCCTTGAGTGGATAAGGATGGGTTGGTTGGCATTTGAATTCAAATTTGATTTGAATTCAAGTGAGCAACCACCTAGCTTTATCCTCTTACGCGGTGAAAATGCTGAAAAGATGCGTCTTGCACTGTTTTTAAAAAGATGAGAAGGTGGGGCATGCACAAATCTTATCTGAGAAAGAAAGAGTGGCGTGAGAAGGCCTTGTGCATGAGATCAAAGTTCAAAAAACTTTCGAGAGACAAAAAAAGAAAGAAAGTGGGCGCAGGGTTTTCTGTGAGTACCCTAGGATTTCTGCCTAGGGTTCGAGAAGTTAGAAGGTGAGCTACGAGTGTTGTGAGCCCACCAAACTTCAGAGAGAGTTTCATCAACCTCTCTACTATCTTTGCTGATGATCCAGAGTATCCAAAGAATCGACAGACATCGATCGAAGGAGTTCGATCAGCATCAGCCGTCGAAAGGGTTCTGCAACGAACTAGCATTCGTGAGGAGCCAATCAGACTGGGAGCTTCATGTGGACGATCCGTGGAGGCCAGACATATTGTGTGACTTCATTGCAATGATCAAATTTTCTTGACAGTGATCAGATTACAGCGATCGACTACCTGTACAAAGGTAATGTGTTCTGAACACATAATAGTAAAATATTTTCTGTAGAATTTGAAATTTCAAATTTAAATGCATGCTATATATATCATATTTAGATCTTAGTGTAGGATTAATATATATTAATTAATTAAATTAATTAATAATTTCTACTATAAAATTATAATTTTAAAAAAGTTTTAAAATTATCATTTTATCCCTGCACTGAAATTTTCATAGGTACGTCTACCTTATGAAGCATAAATTTGAATCATTTGAAATGTTCAAATGATTCCGTAGTGAAATAGAAAAATAGATTGAAAAGAATATTAAAATTCTTCAATCAGATCAAGGAGGTAAATACCTCATCAGTATTTTTTTAATATATCTAGAAGATAATAGAATTCTCTCATAATGGATATCTTGTGGAATACCCAACATAATGGGGTGTCAGAAAGGAGGAATCGAATACTGTTAGATATGGTTCGATCTATGATGGATTTTGCGACTCTGTTAATCTCTTTTAGGAGATATGCTCTTAAAATTGCCTGCTATATATTTAATTAGGTTTGGAGCAAGTTTGTAAATAAAAGACGATATGAGATATGGTCAGGACATAAGTCAGTGCTCTCACACCTTAGGGTTTAGGTATATCTAGCTTATGTAAAGCGTTTAAAGACAGAAAAGCTTGGACCTAGATCTGATAAATACTTGTTCATAGGATATCCTAAGAAAACTAAAGGATACTACTTCTACCTCATTGAAGAACAAAAAGTGTTCGTCAGTAATACGGTAGTCTTTTTAGAAAAAGAATTTTTTGGAGAAGGAATTAATGTCACTAAAATTAAACTTAGTAAAGTTCATAAGATAGAAATACCGACACATATAGAATTAAATTTGATTAGAGAATCAAATCCAAAATCTATAGAGATATCATTAAGGAGATCTGATAGAGTACCACATCAATCAGATAGATACTATGATTTCTTGATCCGAGATGGTGATCCTGTCGAACTAGATGAGAACGACGAGGATCCGATCACTTATATGGATGTTATGCAAAGATCTGACTCTCAAAAATAGCTTGATACCATAAAATTCAAGATGGAGTCCATGAAGATCAATGGTATATGGACACTAGTTGATCCACCCAAAAAGATTAAATCCATAGGGTGTAAATGAATTTTTAAGAGAAAAAGTGGAGCCGATGGAAAGGTAAAGACCTATAAAGTCCATCTAATTGCCAAGAGATACGATCAATATTATGGCACTGACTATGATGAGATGTTCTCTCTAGTGGCAATGCTCAAGTCCATCCGGATCATGCTTGCGATAGCGGTACATTTAAATTTTGAGATCTGATAAATGGATGTCAAAACAATTTTTCTTGATGGAAAGCTGGAAGAAGAGGTATATATGATACAGCCTGAAGTATTTACATCGTTAGATGAATCTAAAGTATGCAAGCTAATTAAGTCCATTTATGGACTGAAGTAAACATCTAGGAGTTGGAACATGCATTTTGATAAGACGATCAAAATGTATGGTTTTGTTAAGAATGGAGAAGAACCTTGCATCTACAAGTGAGCTAATGATTCTGCAGTCATCTTTCTTGTACTATATGTAGATGACATACTGTTAATAGAAAATGATATTTTAGCTTTGTAAAATATAATGCTGTGGCTATCATCACAGTTTTTCATGTAGGATTTAGGAGAAGCATTCTACATCCTCGAAATGAAGATCTGTAGAGATAGATTTAGAAGATTATTTGGATTATACCAATCCACGTACATCGATATCATACTGAAAATAGTTCAATATAAAGAATATCAAAAAGGCTATCTACCAATAGACCAAAAAATTTTTCTCTTCAAGAAGGATTGTCCGACAACCCCTTAAGAGAGAGTGCATGAGTAGAATCTCATATACCTCGACAGTGAGTCTATTATGTATGCCATGATGTGTATGAGATCGGATATAGTCTATTTATTAGAAGTAGTGAGTAGATACTAATCTGATCTGAAAGAGAATCATTGAAAGGTTGTGAAGACAATCCTTAAATATTTGAGAAATACTAAGGACTAATGACTTATTTATGGAGACATTGATTTGAAACTTGTGGGATGTACTGATTTCACTTTTCAATCAGATCACGATGACAGCAATAGTATATCGGGCTATGTGTTCACCATGAATAGAGGAATAATTTGTTGGAAGAGTTTTAAGCAGCATACTATGGCTGGCTTAGTATGCGAAAGCGGAATATGTTGCAGCATCTGATGCTACAAAGGAAGCTGTTTAGTTGAAGAAGTTCATCACTACATTTAGAGTAGTTTCCTCTTTTGATGGTCTAGTTTTACTATATTATGATAGTACTAGAGCCATAGTGCAAGCAAAAGAATCCAAGTCACATCACAGAACTAAACACATTCTGTGATGCTATTGTCTTGTCCGTAAAATTATGGAACAAGGTGATGTTGAGCTAAAAAAAATTGATGAAAAAGAGAATCTAGTCGACTCCTTTATTAAAACTCTTAGGATCAAAGAGTTTAATGATCATAAGTAGAAAAGAGGTATAAGATACTGCCCCGATTGATTTTAGTCCAAGTGAAAGTTATTAGGAGTTGTGTCCTAAAACCAATTGACTTTATAAACAATTAGATTTTGTATTTGAATTATTGATCAATGAATAAAAGTTATTTTAATTTTTTTATCACAAGGTATATATCTTCATTATTAGAACTCTTGTATTGTGATAAAGTTCTTAGAACTATATTATAATTCAATGAAAGAAAATTTATCGAATAGTTTTTAAACATGTTCGTGACCAAATGATACGTCATTAATAGAACGATGACATTTATCAAGTATATATAGTTGTATGCAATATAGATTGGTTATTCTCGTAATCAAAGAGTATGAAGATATTGGTATGGTATGCAGATGAGATATAGAAGTACATCGTCATTGAACAAATGACTCACCTATTGAGTGCTCTATTATCAAGAGCAGCTCACGAAATGTATGGACATAAGTGTCTCTCAGATTTGAGATCACCATAGTGACTTACAAGCAACTCACTGTACTTAGATATCGGACTACCTATATTTTTAATACAGTGATGGAAGGCTACTGGGTACATTTAAGTACTTGTGAAGTTTGTGTGTTGATTAAGATTGGCTTGATCCTTCTAAATTATAGGAGTTAATGCATCACTGTATTTTAATTTAATAAAATTTTGATCAGCATAATCTATATGATAGATTTGAAAGACTAAAATACGATGTAGATGATTGTTTCAGGATTAATAGTTAAATCCTAGGTCACCTTGAGAATTAGGATCAAAGGGATAAAGTATGCAATAACTATATATCGAGATTCTTGAATATTGCTTTATAAATATTTGATCTATCCAGATATCGAGTATCATTGCTAGATGGTCACTTCGATTAGTATTGAAAGGAGTTTCTATGCTACCAACTTAGTATTCAAACCTATGAAGTCGCACACAAAAGCCAAACAATATAAAAAAATTGATCGGATATTTATATGTTTAATTTAAAAATATGAGACTTGATTGAATATATAGATTAACTCGATTAAGAATTAAGTTATAAGTCATACAGAATTAAACACTGACTATATTCAGCTCGCACTGCACATGAGGTATGGATTTGATTCTGGAGATGAACTAAATACAATCAATGATCCAAGAGATTATAGAAGAATGAATTGAGTCTTAATTATTTTAAATCAAATCTAATCAAATTAGACTTAATGTTATTAAGACTTGATTGGGTTAATTCATCAAGTTGGACTTGGACAAAAATTTTAATTGGATTAGAATCAGTAGCCTTTTCGAAATTGGCTCGAATTGGATTCGAATTAGATTCGAATTGATCCAAATCTGATTTGGTGTATTTAGCTATTTTTTCAAACATTCTCTCTCCTTATGGGCCAGTCAAGGTGGTTGGAAAGAGGCAGGAAATAGCCTCCTCCTCTTGGACGTGCGTCATAATGAAAGGAGATACTTCTCTTACTTGGATTCAGATTCTTTATGTTTTAGAAAGTTTGGATTTGATTCAAACATGGAGGGTTCTTTTTCTAGCATCCAAAGGAGTTTGATTCTCTCTCGTCTTGGCATCCTCCCTCCCTTTGTGGCGGTGTATGAGTTGTTCCAAGGACTTAAAATTAGATCTCAAGTATTCCTCTTATTCTTTTCCAAAGAAAGAGTTCATCCATCTCTCCTATAGCATTTAACGTGTATATGAAGTAGAAGATCTGTGCATGTGAATTTCGCGAAGCATATTGATCGAGGAGCTTCTTCAATCTTGATCCTTTTCCACTACGAATCAAGATAAGAATTCATAAATATTATAAAAATTTTAATTGCTAATCTATTCTACCTTCCTGGCATCTGATGCAATCGAATGAATTTTTTTCCTTCAGGAAGACTAGTCTCTATTCCATGGGGAGAGTAATGGAGGGACAGGCCTGGATACTGAATTGGTAGCTTGGAAACTTGGCAGCTGAGCATGTCGGCAAAATGTTTCCCCAAGGGATCGCTGATGCTCAATCCTACGAGTTGTGACTTCTGAAAATTAATGTTTAACCTGATTGCTAATTCGAATGCATAAAGAATGAATTTGAGAGTGTTTAGACATTGCTTGTTGGCTTTAAGGAAAATCAGGGTATCATCGGTGAAGTGAAGGCTTAGAAATTGCCCGGTGATAGAGGGATCACCAAGTCCTTCCAACAGCTTTTCCGAGTTCGCTGTTATCAATATTCTAGTAAGAGTGTCAGCGATCAAAATAAAAAGAAAAAAATGAAAGAGGATTGCCTTGTTTTAGCCCGCGTCGATTGGGGAACCAAGAACCGACAGCGTTGTTGATGACGAGTGCCGAAGTAGAAGAGGGAATCCATCTTTTGTCAAATCCAAACAGAAAATTCCAAGACACTGTCAAAAGTCTTTTTAAAGTCAATCTTGCAAAGAATACTTTGGAAACGAGAGCACCGGCAATCAAAAACAATTCCTGAAGCAGAGACAAAGCTTTAAAGATGACTTGGCCATCAACAAATGCTGTTTGTCTGTCGGAGACCAGCTCATTAATTTTGCCGCGGAGATGAATTGAGAGCACTTTAGAGATAATCTTAATCATCCCGTTTTTCAGACTGGTTGGCCTCTAGTCGGTCACTTTAGAACACTCTCTTTGGGATGAGGGTAATAAAGGTGTATTTGAAACGAGAGAGGTCGGGAGGTGCATCGACGAAGTCAAAAAATAATTTCAAAATATCTGGTTTTAAGCAGTCCCAGCATCTTTGATAAAATGACGCTTGAAAACCGCCCGGGCCTGGGAATTTGTCTCCAGCCAATGAAAATATAGTAGCTCTAATCTCGTCCTCCGTAAATGGTTTAACTAGACTGCTTAAGTCAGGTCATTCTGCGGGGTAAAGTTTCGGCCAATTTAAACCGACAGATAACGTCTCTGTAGTTCCAAGGAGACGTAGAATTTGCGGAAAGCTCGGTGAATGGCTTGTCGGTCGTGAAGGATATTATTGCCATGACGAAGAACTAAGATCGTATTCTTTCGTCGACGGTTACTAGCTGCTATATAAAAGAACTCTGTATTCCTGTCACCGCCACGTAACTAAGAGATGCGAGATCTCTGTTTTCAGAGAGATTCTTCCTGCTGTAGCAACCCATCAAGCTGAAGCTTTAGCTTTGATCTTTCAGAAATCTCCTCTGCACTAAGACTCCTGGAATCCTCTAGAGTGTCTAATCACAGATTTGGTTGCGGATGAAGTTCTTTCAAGATGAAATGTTGCCGACCGCATGTTTACTCCAATTTTGAAGTTTAGACCTGAGAAAACATAGATGAAGAACCATGTTTTGCGCACCATTCTCCGAAGATGGTGCTTCGCCCCACCAGTTCCTAATAAGACCATCCAAATTGTCATAGGTGTTAATCCTTTCGGAACTCTTCTTTATAGGGCTGAAGGATAGAAGAAGGGACACATGATCTGAAGTTGTGCGGGCAAGGGGAGTGAGCTCAGAGAGAGGAAAGGCGCTGTGCCACGGTAGTGAGGCAAAACATCTGTCCAATTTAGCGAGGCAATTGTGGTCCCAGAAGTTTGATCAGGTGAATTCGCATACCGGCGAGCTTATTTCCAATAGAGCCAAGGTGTTGATAAGGGAGTTGAAGGTGTTGGGATAAACCGATTGACCTCCATATGTCGACTTTTTTCTAGAACAGTCCGATCGATATCCGACTCTATCCATCAAATGGATGGACAACCCTGACGGTGACTACCAACCGATTACTAACTAAGCAGGCTCACCATCTTCATGACCGACCGTCACCTTGGCTAACTCAAGTTAGCCGACTCAACAATAGCCGACTGACCATACAACCCGACCCTACGTCGGAATTTCAAAGTTACTAACCGACGATCAACTTCCGACGCATAGTTTGCCAAATTATTCAAACATATCCTAACCGTCACGAATGGTTACTCCACTGATATCGCGACATAATCCATGGGGATTAATAACCCACTACGAGATTATCGTCCTATGATTCTACGCCACCAAATGCGGGACTATATCCGACGGTTACGACCATCTACTCTATAAAAAAGAGATAAGGCAACAGTATCGGTAAGCCACTTCTGACCAAAACTCTGCTACCTTCTACATTCAAAAATACTATTGCTCAGTCTCCCTCTCTGACTTAAGCATCGGAGGGTCTCCATCGGAGACAACTTCGGTCAGTTTCATTTCGCAAGTGCTCGTTCCCGACGAACAGGCGACGAGGGGATTGGCCACAACAGATTGGTGCGCCAGGTAGGGGTAGGATGATATTCATTATGGGGAAAACCAAACTCAGCACTCGACGGCCATCAGATCGTCAAGACACTCTTCCCGTCGGGAAGAGGCTAATCCCCTCCCTCCAGTAGCAGAGCTCAGTTCTCCACGCCCCGTGCTGACCGTGAACGTGCAGATCGCTACAATAGTACAACAGATGAATGTTCTCACAGAGGCAGTCAAAAGTCTCCAGCAGCAGCAGACCCAGCCACCGCAATCATCGGCGGAACAATCGGCAACACATACAGTGCCCTCTAGGCACAGCCACCGTCATCCACGGCGATCTCCATTTTTTTCACCAGAGCAGCCATCTCGGCTATTTCGTCGGGACGAGCCACGACACTTGCGGCGTGCTCGATGTCCTTCCCATAATTCACAGCGTCCCTCTCCTTCCCAATTAGATCAGGTGAGGAAGGGAAAGCGACCGCGAACACCGTTTGCCTCTCCCTCTAATTCATCGAAAGCATCAACCCCTGGAGTCTCCCACCACCGGCGGCTCGAAGACTACGAACATAAGTTCAAAGAAATCGATCGTCGACTTACCCAGCTCCAAACGGACGGTTAGAGAACTTCAAATGACTTCAATTTTTGTACCATCCAGCCTCTCTCCTGACTTATCTTGGATGAACCGATCTCGATTCGGTTCAAGATGCCACATGTGGAGCCCTATGATGGTTCCACCGACCCAATAGATCACCTTGAGAGCTACAAGGCTCTCATGACAATCCAGCTATACTTCAGAAAGCTGCCAGAGCCTGGTACTCCGGGCTTCGGTCGGAAAGTATTCATTCCTTCGAGCAGCTGGAGCACTCCTTTGTGGCCTACTTCAGCACCAGCCGAAGACTGCCACGGATATCAGACAGTCTTTTCTCCATCAAGCAAGGAGAAAATGAAATACTTCGAGACTTTGTAGCTCGATTCAATACGGCCACACTTGAGATCAAGGACCTCAACGAAGACATGACCATATCAGCCATGAAAAGAGGTTTGAGGGGGTCTCGTCATGTACTCACTAGATAAGATCCTCTCTCAGACGTATGCCGAACTCTTGGAGCGTGCATACAAGTATATACGCACAAATGAAGGAGCTTCCGATCAATGCCAGACAGAAAACAAAGGTCAGAAGAAAAAGCAGAAGAAGAGTGGGGCTCCGATCGAATCAAGTAGGCCCTCATCCAAGGTGCGAGCCTCATCTCGATAAGAGAGTTCGAGGCCGACCTACAACGGGTATGACCCCTACACTCCTCTTTCTTCTCCTCGTGCATAGATCCTCATGGAGATCGAAGGAGTGAAATATCTGCGGCACCCTCCATCGATGAAAATGAGGAACCGCAATCAAAGGAGGTATTGCCAGTTTCATCGAAACTACGACCACGATACCGAACAATGCATCCAGCTCAGGGACGAGATAGAGTCCTTGATTCGATAAGGCTACCTCAAAAAATATCGGAGAAACCCACCGACTCAACCTCCTCTCGATCGACGACCCCAGAACCAGCCGACTGTGGGAGTCATCAACATGATTTTCGGATGACTGGACTGGGGGGGCAACTTTCGATGAGGAGTCGATGAAACAACTGCAGCTCCAAAAACTCTGGAAGGGTTGGCTATTCCTTTGTCGGCTATTCCTCGAACAAGGAATGCCGACAATCTGAAGCTGTGTAATCAGTAATCCTTGTACATCCTCACTTGAAATACAATTCAGCTTCAGAATTATGAAATCATCAACACTTGTTTTTTTATGAAATGTCGGTCCTTATTGAGGAGGCCTGAGCACCAATGCTGCATTTTGGATCTAACTTTCCATCAGAAACCAACGGCCTAATCACCGATGACATATTGGTTCCTCCAAAGAATCGATCTATCAACATCAATAGGAGGCCAGTGCCGGCAACAAAAATCTCCTCTACAGAAGCCGTGCTCCCCCCATAATTAGCTCGTGATCAAAGCAGCTGGCTAATTTACCGACATAGCATCAAAAGCAAAATATCAAGATGATCAAGGTCAGATTGGCAACATACTGTCTCAGCCATGACCAGTCGAAAGATATTCGGCTTACCATCATTTATCATACATCATGACGTACGAGCCTAACCAAGGTCCGGGTGATGGATATTCGACTTGCCATCGTTATCCTAATCAAATACATCGGATACCACTCGACTAACAGATCCTACAAAGTTTGCATAACAGTTGTTGGGTATAAAATACCCTCGGCCGAAGTTCTTGACAGAATTGACCCTCCCAGGACTCCTCCGACTTTCGACTGCAGATGGTATCTCTCCGGACTTCTCCAACAGCCGGATTCCCATGGTGCTGGCTGAATTCCCCCGACGGATGAACTCCCACTGCACCACCCGAGCTCCTTCAACATGAGTTCCCCCAGTCATCTATTAAGCCGCCCCAAGTGCCCACTGAGCTCCGCCACCAGCCGACTTTCTACGACTATCAGCCGTTCCCCGAATCCCTTCCAGACTCCTTCCAACCAGGTTCAACTCCAATCCGAACTACACCGGACTCCGTCAACAGCTGAACTTCTCCGACGGTAGATTCCTACAATTATCAGATTTCATCCGGACTCCTGCGGGAGCCGGACCTCGTTCCCAACTCCGGCTGCAGGCGGACTTCGCCCGGACTCCTACGGGAGCCAGGCTCCGCCCACAACTTCACTTATAGGTAAACTACGTCCGGACTCCTACGGGAGCCGGACTTCACCCACAACTCCAACTGCAGGAAGACTCAGCTCGGACTCCTACGGGAGCCGGATCTCGTCCCTGACCTCGACTGTAGGAAGGTTTCGCCCGAACTCCTACGGGAGCCGGGCTCCGTCCTCGACCCCGACTGCTGGTAAACTTCGTCCGGACTCCTAAGGGAGCCAGACTTCACCCCTGATTTTGATTGCAGGTGGACTTCGCCCGGGCTCCTACGGGAGCCAGACCTCATCTCCAGGTCCAACTGCGGGAAGGTTTCGCCCAGACTCCTACAAGAGCCGGACCTCGTTCCCAACTCTGGCTGCAGGCGGACTTCGCCCGGACTCCTATGGGAGCCGGGCTCCGCCCACGACTTCACTTACAGGTAAACTACGTCTGGACTCCTACGTGAGCCGGACTTCACCCACAACTCCAACTGCAGGAAGACTCAGCCCGAACTCCTACGGGAGCCAGATCTCATCCCCGACCTCGACTGTGGGAAGGCTTCGCCCGGACTCCTACGGGAGCCAGGCTCCGTCCTCGACCCCGACTGCTGGTAAACTTCATCCAGACTCCTAAGGGAGCCAGACTTCACCCCTGATTTTGATTGCAGGTGGACTTCGCCCGGACTCCTACGGGAGCCAGACCTCGTCTCCAACTCCAGCTGCTGGAAGGTTTCGCCCGAACTCCTATGGGAGCCGGACCTCATTCCCAACTCCGGCTGCAGGCGGACTTCGCCCGGACTCCTACGGGAGCCGGGCTCCGCCCACGACTTCACTTACAGGTAAACTACGTCCGGACTCCTACGGGAGCTGGACTTCACCCACAACTCCAACTGCAGGAAGACTCAGCCCGGACTCCTACGGGAGCCAGATCTCATCCCCGACCTCGACTGCGGGAAGGCTTCACCCGGACTCCTATGGGAGTCGGGCTCCGTCCTCGACCCCGACTGCTGGTAAACTTCGTCCGGACTCCTAAGGGAGCCGGACTTCACCCCTGATTTTGATTGTAGGTGGACTTCGCCCGGGCTCCTACGGGAGCCAGACCTCGTCTCCAGCTCCAGCTGCAGGACAGTTTCGCCCAAACTCCTACAGGAGCCGGACCTCGTTCCCAACTCTGGCTGCAGGCGGACTTCGCCCGGACTCCTACGGGAGCCAGGCTCCGCCCACGACTTCACTTACAGGTAAACTACGTCCAGACTCCTACGGGTGCCGGGCTTCACCCACAACTCCAATTGCAGGAAGACTCAGCCCGGAGCCCTACGGGAGCCAGATCTTGTCTCCGACTCCAGCTGTGGGAAGACTCCGTCCGGACTCCCGTGGGAGCCGGACCTCATCCCCGACTCTAATTGCAGGAAGACTCAGTCTGGACTCCTACGAGAGTCAGATCTCATCTCCGACTCCAGCTGCGGGAAGACTCCGTCCGGACTCCCGTGGGAGCCAGACCTCATCCCCGACTTCAACTGAAGGAAGACTTCGTCCGAACTCCTACGGGAGCCGGACTCCGGGCTCCTCTCCAGCGGGTAGCTAACCACCTCTCCTCGCCAGACACTCCAGTCGAGCTTCAGCCGACAGGCCTGCACTCTCTGGCGTGGCCGCAGTAACGGCCATGACTCTGCTCCACTTCCTGCGATGGATTCCGCACGGCTCCATTACTCCCTGGCCAACCGCTATGATGCCCACGATCCTACTCCACTTCCTGCGACGGATACCGCGCGATTCTTCCATCCTCTGGCAAGTCGCAACAACGGATGCCACTCCACTCCCCACGACAGACTCCACGTGGCATGTCCCGGTGATAGCCACGATCCGCTCCACTACTCTTTGCAACAAACTCTTTCTGACTCTGGGCGGCCCGCTGCCGGACGGTTACAGACATCGCTATCAGTCTGTTGCCCTCTCCGCTTATAAAAGGGGGACCCCAGATACGTTATTCTCTAAGCTCTCATTTTTACCTAGAAACTCTGCTAAATTTTTCATTCGAGCACTCCATTCTTGTTGATGCAGAGAACTGACTTGAGCGTCGGAGGGTCTTACCGGAGCAACCCCACCTTCGGTTTAGACTTCCTTTGCAGGTCCCGACGGCGATCGCGACTCCCTCGACTCCAGCTTCTCCAGCGCAGGCAGATTTTTGCACCAACAGGATTGGCGCTAGAGGAAGGGCTTGAACCTTCACAGTACCCTTGTTCTTAAAGAAGCACTCAACGGGACCACCCCCGGGCATCTTTTCCGACATCCTCTCCTCCTTCCTCCACTTGGTCTTTGCCCGATGCCTCCCCGCAAGGCATCCACGCGACGATCCACGGCCTCCGTGGTCAGATCTCAGGCTCCGGCCTCACCTCCAGTTTTCTAGCCTCCTCCTCCTCCTTCGGCAATGGCGGTTGGCGCAGAGTAATTTGACCTGCTAGCGCAGCAGGTCAGGAGCCTCACTGAAGCTGTGCAGGCCATGCAGCAGCAGCAGCAGCCGCAGGCATCAGTGCGCCTGGAAAGAGCATCACCGAAACACTAGAATCCGACGGTAGGACGGGCCACTTGGGCCAACCGCCCCATCTTCCCTGGAAGGATGAATTTGAGGGTGGAGAGCCCTCAGTCGGATCGCGATTCCACCCCTGGAAGTGTTGGGAAATGTGTCCCAAAAAGCCAATCGTCAAGCTGTTGACGGTTGAGCAACCAAGTATTGTAATTGATTTGTTAATAAATAAAATATATTTGGCAATTTCATCATAAGCTTTCATCTTCTAATGAACTCCGTTGTTATGATGAAGTCCTTAGGACTATTTAAGTTCGATAAAGAGAGGATTTATCGATTAGTCCTTAAAACTGTTCACGACCAAATGATAGGCTGTTAATAAGGACGATAGCTTCTATCGAGCATAGGTCACTGTAGGCCATATGGGTTGGTTGTCCTCTTAACCAAAGAGTGTGGAGACACTGGTATGACATACAGGTGAGATGTAAGGGTACATCATCATTGAACGTGACCAACTCCAGAGCATTCTGCTGTCGAGAATGTCTCTGATGGGATATAGGTATAAGTGTCCCTTAGACTTGAGATCGCCTCAGTGACTTACAAGCAACTCACTGTGCTTTGGTACTGGACTAACTGAATTTCTAATTCAGAGACGGAAGGCTTCTGGGCACAGTCAAGTACTTGCGAAGTCAGAGTGTGATCGAGATGGGATTGACCACTCCAAGAGTTGGAGAAGAATGAGTCGCTGTATTTCAATTTAGCAAAACCTTGGTCAGGGTAATCCATCAGATGGATTTGATATTTTGAAATACAATGTGGACAACCTGATCAGATTTGACAGTTAAACTCTGGGGTGTCCTATGATCATTTTGGTCAAGGGGATGAATTATATGAAAACTATATCCGCATGGGTTCTAAGGATGTTGTTCTACACATTCGACCTATCCGATCGTCGGGTACCATTGCTAGATGGTCACTTCGATTGGTATAGGAATTTATTTCTATGCTACCGGCTTAGGTTCGGACCTATGAGGTCACACACATTAGAGTTCATGATCTGATCAGATGGTTGATCAACGATTAAGAATCGTTCTAGGGTTAAATGATCAATACGATTGACATTTAACCCAGTGCAAGTGTTGCAGGAGGATCTATTAGCAATTCGATTGCTGATTGGCTTAATTTGATTAAGCCAATGGGCTGAGATTAAGTCTAATTAAATATGATTTAATTAGATTTGGTTTGGACTTAATTGGATCAAGTCCAATTGGTTTATTGGATAAGCCAAGTGCAAGGAAAAACTAGTCCTAGTTCAACTAGGACTTGGGTCAATCTAATTTCTAATTTGATTAGAAAATTAAATCAGATTTAAATCTAATTTAATCTGATTAAATTAGGTTCTTAATTGGGTTAAGACCTATTTTAATTAGGTTGATCTAATTTTGATTTGATTTGGTTTGAGAAACCAAATTAAAATAAGTCATAAGACAGAATCCTAGTAAGACTAGGATTCCACCTTACGCCACATAATCCTTCTCCACGCCCTCTCTCTTATTCAACGTCAATCTCCACTTATTTTGTGTGACAAAAGACCTCTCCCAGATCTCTCCCATGTTCACAAAAGGTCACCTCTCTTCTTTCTTACATGGAAGGTGGTTTGGATCAAATCTAAAAGGAATAAGTTTGGATTTCAAATTCTATGAGATAGAGTTTTAGAAATCCAAAACTCTTTCAATTTTGCACCGAATTTATCCAATTTTTTTTTGGAATTTTTGTGGCTTTTAGGGTATACATTGTGCACCCTTTTCTGGTGATCCATGCATGAAAATATGAAGGAGGTGCTCAAGAGTTGGGCATCCCTTAACTTGCCATGTTTGGATAAGCCTTGACTAGGTGTTTGACCTAGACAAGGACTCTATCATATCTCTCTATATAAGATGAGTTTCTTTGTGAAATTTTAGATAAAGTCAGATATTTGAGAGACCTTTATTCTATTCAAAAATCAAAGAGAAATACCTTTTTGTCATGGAGATATAAAAGACACAAGTTTGGGTGTCTAGAGAAAAAAATGTGAAGAAGAAGAGGGTCTTCTTCTAGGGTTTTTGTTTTCATATCTTTCCTCCCTCCATCTTGAGTTTTCTAAGAGCGTCTCAGATCTAAAACTCCTCCTTCTACTATCCATCTTTGGAAGAGTCTAAATCAAGAAGAAGGAGGCACCTGATCAACCATCAAAGAAGGATCAGCGCAGTACTAGCATACTGTGCTGATTTCCTGAAGCAAGACTTCTGATCGAGATTCGTGGGCTCGTGTGGACGACTCCTAGAGGCCGGATGCGTATGCGGCTTGCAACATCATCTTAAAGCCCAGATAAACAAGGTTAGAATGTCTAACTTGCAAGATAATAGATCTGATCTATTGTTTAATACATACATTAGATATAGTATAGAAACATGTTGATATGATCAACATGTAGTTCATGCTATATTTATATATTTTAATTTCTCATTTAATGCTATGTAATAATCATGTAATAAGATCTTAGATCTAAAGATTTTTTGATTTTAAAAAATAAATTTTGATTTATTTTAGTCTTCTGCTGTATGATCTTGAAAAAATTTCAAGATCTAACCCTGAAACCCTAGATCTGGTTCCTACAATTGGTATCAGAGCCTAAGTTTTTTATTACATGATTATTTATACATGCTTAGATTATTTTTTAGATTAGATCTAATTTATAATCTGATTATTAAATGTGAAATTAAAATTTTAGATCAATCACAAACTGCAAGGTTGTCCTGCTGTAAGGTTTACCCCTTACAGTGCAAAGGTTGTCCTAGTTTGTGTAGATCTATCTTTAATCATAAATTTATTAGATATGATCTAGATTAAATTTATGATTTATTAGATTTAAAAGATATTTAAATCTAAAATAAAATCTCTTTGTTAATAATTTTTGTGCAAAGAAATTGTTTAAAGTTGAAATTATTTCAATTACATGAACCTGTTTAGATTAGATCTAAAGTAGTTTCATGTTTATTTCACTTGTATCTTGATTATGAATCAAACATGCAATATAGTTAGTAGAATCATATTGTAAAATTATTTTACAAATATGAAAATTATTTTTTGAAAAGCCAAACCCAACCCTCAGCCCAAAACTTAATTAAGAATTAAGAAGTTGTTTGATTAGGTTCTAGGATTGTGAATTGAAGAACCTAAGACACAAATCATAACACATTGGGTTAATGGGTTAGTGGGAATTAGGTCCATTAATTGGGTTAGACCTATGGTTAGATTAAAGATGGACTTAATTAGAGAATTGACTAAATCTAATCAATTGTTGTCTTAGAATAGGTCAAGGATTCTCTAGATCAATTACAATAGTTGTAGTTGGTCAAGTCCATGTCTTTAACAAGAACCAAATGGACTTGATTCTTGGCTAAGCGGTCTAGCACGAACTGTTAGGTTGATCTAATCGAAACTAATTAAACCAGTTGGTGTCTAAGGTAAACTAGACCGGTGGTTTTTAATTGGGAGCCCGCTTACCTGGCCATTTCTGATGGTGTCTAAGGCAAGCTTTGGCAGACCCTCCCACTGATCGAACTTACCTGGCCTCTTGGTGAAATTATGTTTTGATCGGATCACTTGACTATTCGAGCTGACCCATGTCAGCTAGGTAAATCAGTGTGACTGATTTAGGTGCTCCTGGACCAGCCCTTTTAATGGTCTCCCTTAAGCTGACTTGGTGAAGCTAGTGGGAGGATCATGATAAGCTGGTTCATCTGACCTCATCCTCTAAATTATTTAAATCCTCTAAAATTATTAGGTCCTTAAAATGATAAAGTTATGGAGATAACTGAGTCATAGCCTCCCATTAAGGTGTTTGATAATGAGTCCATTAACTCAATAATCATTGCAGACCCAAAGGCCTGGTGCTTGTTGACTAATAGAATTATCACTCATCATATGATGACTTGAAAGTGTCTCTCTAATGGTGGTTAGGTGAGCCAACCAAAGTTGGGCTTAATCATTTGTTGGTTAGATACACCAAGTATGATCATGTTAATGGTTGGATCTAATCGGATCCTTACAGTGGAGGCCAAAGCCTACTGATTAGGTTTCTAGGGCAAAATTAAAATTACTAGAAATTGTTTAGAGAAACAATTGGTTATGAACCTACCCTTAGATGTACATAGGTTGACCAACCAAAGTTGGACTTGTGTGCAGTCTAAGTGGATTCTAGTACCCGCTAAGGAATTAGGGTAATTTCTCGAATTGGAGGTAGAGGCTACCAATTCGAATAAAATAGTGGAAGAAACCTTTTGATTAAAGTCCAAATCTTTAGGTTTAATGAATCAATTACTAATTAGGTTATGGTTCTCCTTTGTGCAAATATGGCCACTTCCCTATCGCTCCAATCATTATTGGACAATGATAAGTTGGTGGGACCCAACTTCAGTAGCTGGTACCGAAAGTTGAAGATAGTCCTGGAGCATGAACGGATCCTATATGTGATAATGGATCCTGCACCTAAGGAGTCAGTTGTCAATGCATGTGGAACAGTCAGAGACACTTACCAGAAGTGGCTCAGTGATCGGACCACGGTGCGCTGTATCATGCTGGCTGCCATGAGTGACGAGTTCAGTCGCAGATTCGAGATGGCTCAGCCAAAGGACATGCTTCAAGTGTTGGAGGATGCTTTTGGCACACCCGATGATGTGGAGAGGCATAAGACTAGTTGTGCCATCTTCAACGCCAAAATACGGGATGGTACCTCTGTCACTGATCATGTATTGTACATGATCGAGCTGATGGAACGATTGAGCAAGCTTGGCTTTCCCTTGCATGAGCAGCTTGAAAAAGATGCAATACTGAACTCGCTGCCCAAGTCTTATCTCCCATTCCTCACTCATTATAGAATGACAAAGTCTGATGTAAACTACCATGGGTTACTGGGGTTGCTTCAGAACTTTGAGAAGGATCACTAACTTCACAAGGAGTCGGTGAACTCAGTGGGAGGTTCGTCTTCTGGTTCTCGACCCTTTGAGAAAGGAAGAAGAACAAGAAGAAGAAAGTGAAGAAGGTGCAAGTTCAGGCTGGGACATTAGTGCAGAGCCAGACCAAAAAGATCAAGCCTGATAAGAGTCTATTCTACTGGCAAGCATCCTAGATTAGATAGTGTCTCAGATATCTACTTATGGCACTGTCTGCTAGGTCATATAAACAAGAACAGAATAAACAGGTTGACTCAAGAGGGAAGACTTGAAGTTAGTGATTGTGAATCACTTCCAACCTGTGAGTCCTGTCTTCTTGATAAAATGACCAAGTCACCTTTTACTGAAAAAGGTGAGAGAGCTACTGAGCTCTTGAGCCTAGTACATACTGATGTATGCGGGCCCATGAGCACCAGTGCTAGAGGTGGATATTTCTACTTTATAACTTTCACGGATGACCTATCCCGATATGGATATGTCTATCTGATGAAACATAAGTCGGATTCATTTGAAATATTCAAACAATTCCGAAGTGAAGTAGAAAAATAAACTGGGAAGAGTATTAAAACTCTTCGATCTGATCGAGGAGGAGAATACCTTTCTAGTGAATTTCTCACATATCTAGGAGAGAATGGGATTCTCTCCCAATGGACTCCTCCAGGAACACCATAGCATAATGGTGTATCTGAAAGGAAAAATCGGACTCTGTTAGACATGGTCCGATCCATGATGGATTTTGCTAGCTTGCCGATATCCTTCTGGGGATATGCACTCAAATCAGCCTGTTATCTATTAAATAGGTTTCCAAGTAAGTCTGTAATTAAGATTCCATATGAGATATGGATGGGACGTAAGCCAGCACTTTCATACCTTAGGGTCTGGGGGTGCCCGACCTATGTCAAACAATTAGTCACAAACAAACTTGGACCTAGGTCTGACAAATGCTCATTCATAGGGTACCCCAAAGAGATAAAAGGATATTTTTTCTACCATGCTGATGAACAAAAGGTGTTCGTCAGCCTTAAGGCAATCTTTTTAGAAAAGGAGTTCCTTGGTGAAGGAACCGTTGCCTCTAAGATTGAACTTGATGAAGTTCAACAGGTAGAAGGACCGACACCAATAGCTGAACCTGAGTCTGATATGATTAGATCATATTTAGAGCCCAATGTACCTGCACCATTAAGGCAATCTGGTAGAGTACCACGTCAACCGGACAGATACTACGGTTTCTTGGTTCGGGACGGTGATCCCATCGAGCTTGATGAGAATAATGAGGATCCGATCACCTATATGAATGCAATACAGAGACCTGATTCTGAGAAATGGCTTGAAGCCATGAAATCCGAAATGGAGTCCATGAAGGTCAACGATGTATGGACATTGGTTGACCCACCTGAAGGGGTTAAACCCATTGGGTGTAAATGGGTCTTCAAAAGGAAGAGGGGCGCAGATGGAAAGGTGGAGACCTATAAAGCTCGTCTGGTCGTCAAGGGGTATCGTCAACGTTATAGTATTGACTATGACGAGACGTTTTCCCCTGTGGCAATGCTCAAATCCATTCGGATAATGCTTGCAATAGCTGCCCATCTGGATTATGAGATATGGCAGATGGATGTAAAGACAGCTTTCCTGAATGGAGAGCTGACCAAAGAGGTGTATATGATACAACCTGAGGGGTTTACATCCACAGATGAGTCCAAGGTGTGCAAGCTTCAGAGATCCATTTATGGATTGAAGCAAGCTTCTCGGAGTTGGAACATGCATTTTGATAAGGTGATCAAAACGTATGGCTTCATTAAGAATGGAGAAGAGCCCTGCATCTATAAATGGGCAAATAGTCCAGTTGTGGTATTCCTTGTCTTGTACGTGGATGACATTCTCTTAATAGAAAATGACATCCCCGCACTACAAGGAATAAAAGTTTGGTTGTCATCACAGTTCTCCATGAAGGACTTGGGTGAAGCATCCTACATCCTAGGGATGAAGATCTATAGGGATAGATCTAAAAAGATGCTTGGGTTATCCCAGTCCATGTACATAGACACTGTGCTGAAGAGGTTCAGCATGGAGAATTCCAAGAAGGGCTATCTACCGATAGGCCATGGAATTTCTCTCTCTAAGAAGGATTGTCCGACAACTCCTGAAGAGAGAGAGCGTATGAGTAGAGTCTCATATACTTCAGTCGTGGGATCTATCATGTACGCCATGACATGTACAAGACCAGATGTGGCATACACACTAGGAGTAGTGAGTAGATACCAATCTGATCCTGGAGAAAAATACTGCAAAGTGGTTAAAGCCATCCTTAAGTATTTGAGAAATACTAAGGACCAATGGTTGGTTTATGGTGAGTCAGATCTGAAACTTGTGGGGTTCACGGACTCCAGCTTCCAATCTGACCATGATGACAGCAGGAGTGTGTCGGGTTATATCTTTACTCTGAATGGTGGAGCCATCTGTTGGAAGAGTTTCAAGCAGCATACTGTGGCAGACTCTATTTGTGAAGCAGAGTACATCGTAGTATCAGATGCCGTGAAGAAAGCTGTGTGGCAGAGAAAATTCATCAACGAGCTCGGAGTAGCACCCTCCCTCGATGGTCTAGTCCTGCTCTACTGCGACAGCACTGGTGCCATAGCTCAGGTGAAAGAACCCAAAGCACATCAGCGGACGAAGCACATCTTGCACCGCTTCCACCTGGTCTGAGAGATCGTGGATTGAGGTGACGTCGACCTTCAGAAGATCAACGGAAAGGAGAACCTAGCCGACCCC
Organism: Elaeis guineensis; assembly: GCF_000442705.2. NCBI lineage: Eukaryota > Viridiplantae > Streptophyta > Magnoliopsida > Arecales > Arecaceae > Elaeis > Elaeis guineensis. The sequence goes on along the minus strand of NC_026004.2, from coordinate 93,416,333 downwards.
TTCACTAAAGCCCTGGCGATAAAGGAGTTCGACAACCACAAGTCGAAGATGGGTATTAGATACTGTGCCGAGTGGCTTTAGGACAAGTGAGAGTTGTTGGAAAATGTGTCCCAAAAAGCCAATCATCAAGCTGTTGACGGTTGAGAAACCAAGTATTATAATTGATTTGTTAATAAATAAAATATATTTGGCAATTTCATCATAAGCTTTCATCTTCTAATGAACTCCGTTGTTATGATGAAGTCCTTAGGACTATTTAAGTTCGATAAAGAGAGGATTTATCAATTAGTCCTTAAAACTGTTCATGACCAAATGATAGGCTGTTAATAAGGACGACAGCTTCTATCGAGCATAGGTCGCTGTAGGTCATATGGGTTGGTTGTCCCCTTAACCAAAGAGTGTGGAGACACTGGTATGGCATACAGGTGAGATGTAAGGATACATCGTCATTGAACATGACCAACTCCAGAGTATTCTGCTGTCGAGAATGTCTCTGATGGGATATAGGTATAAGTGTCCCTTAGACTTGAGATCGCTTCAGTGACTTGCAAGCAATTCACTGTGCTTTGGTACTGGACTAACTGAATTTCTAATTTAGAGACGGAAGGCTTCTGGGCACAGTCAAGTACTTGCGAAGTCAGAGTGTGATCGAGATGGGATTGACCACTCCAAGAGTGGGAGAAGAATGAGTCGCTGTATTTCAATTTAGCAAAACCTTGGCCAGGGTAATCCATCAGATGGATTTGATATTTTGAAATACATTGTGGACAACCTGATCAGAGTTGACAGTTAAACTCTGGGGTGTCCTATGATCATTTTGGTCAAGGGGATGAATTATATGAAAACTATATCCGCATGGGTTCTAAGGATGTTGTTCTACACATTCGACCTATCCGGTCGTCGGGTACCATTGCTAGATGGTCACTTCGATTGGTATAAGAATTTATTTCTATGCTACCAACTTAGGTTCGGACCTATGAGGTCACACACATTAGAGTTCATGATCCGATCAGATGGTTGATCAACGATTAAGAATCATTCTAGGGTTAAATGATCAATACGATTGACATTTAACCCAGTGCAAGTGTTGCAGGAGGATCTATTAGCAATTCGATTGCTGATTGACTTAATTTGATTAAGCCAATGGGCTGAGATTAAGTCTAATTAAATATAATTTAATTAAATTTGGTTTGGGATTGATTGGATCAAGTCCAATTGATTTATTGGATAAGCCAAGTGCAAGAAAAAACTAGTCCTAGTTCAACTAGGACTTGGGCCAATCTAATTTTTAATTTGATTAAAAAATTAAATCAGATTTAAATCTAATTTAATCTGATTAAATTAGGTTCTTAATTGGGTTAAGACCTATTTTAATTGGGTTGATTTAATTTTGATTTGATTTGGTTTGGAAAACCAAATTAAAACAAGTCATAAGACAGAATCCTAGTAAGACTAGGATTCCACCTTGCACCACATAATCCTTCTCCATGCCGTCTCTCTTATTCAACGCCAATCTCCACTTATTTTGTGCAAAAAAAGCCCTCTCCCAGATCTCTCCTACATTCACAAAAGGTCTCCTCTCTTCTTTCTTACATGGAAGGTGGTTTGGATCAAATCTAAAAGGAATAAGTTTGGATTTCGAATTCTATGAGATAGAGTTTTAGAAATCCAAAACTCTTTCAATTTTGCATCGAATTTATCCAAATTTTTTTTAAAAATTTTGTGACTTTTAGGGTATATATTGTGCACCCTTTTCTGGTGATCCATGCATGAAAATATGAAGGAGGTGCTCAAGAGTTGGGCGTCCCTTAACTTGCCATGTTTGGATAAGCCTTGACTAGGTGTTTGACCTAGACAAGGACTCTATCATATCTCTCTATGTAAGATGAGTTTCTTCATAAAATTTTAGGAGAAATCAGATATTTGAGAGACCTTTGTGCCATCTAAAAATTAGAGAGAAATACCTTTGGGTTGTAGAGATATAAAAGATACAAGTTTGGGTGTCTAGAGAAAAAAATGTGAAGAAGAAGAGGGTCTTCTTCTAGGATTTTTATTTTCATATCTTTCCTCCCTCCATCTTGAGTTTCCTAAGAGCGTCTCAGATCTGAAACTTCTCCTTCTACTTTTCATCTTTGGAAGAGTCCAAATCAAGAAGAAGGAGGCACCTGATCAACCATCAAAGAAGGATCAGCGCAGTACTAGCATACTGTGCTGATTTCCTGAAGCAGGACTTCTGATCGAGATTCGTGGGCTCGTGTGGATGACTCCTAGAGGCCGGATGTGTGTGCGGCTTGCAACATCATCCTCAAGCTCATATCAACAAGGTTAGAACGTCTAACTTGCAAGGTAATAGATCTGATCTATTATTTAATACATACATTAGATATAGTATAGAAACATGTTGATATGATCAACATGTAGTTCATGCTATATTTATATATTTTAATTTTTGATTTAATGCTATGTAATAATCATGTAATAAGATCTTAGATCTAAAAATTTTTTGATTTTAAAAAATAAATTTTGATTTATTTTAGTCTTCCGCTGTATGATCTTGAAAAAGTTTCAAGATCAACCCTGAAACCCTAGATCTGGTTCTTACAGGAAGATCTCTACCCCCATTCTGCCAGAGGACCTTTGAGACCTGTAGTCAAGAGGATTTCCTAGATCGGAGGCTCCAAGAGATGAACCGATGGATCGAAGAACTCTGCCATGCTCCCCCCGCTTATGGTGAGGATATTTATACTGACCCTCCCTTTTCTCAAATGATCATGCAGGAACCGATCCTGCCAAACTTCAAACTCCCCCAGTTTGAAAGCTACGACGGGACTTCGGATCCGGTTGATCATCTGGAGGCCTTCCAGACAATGATGTTGCTTCATGGCACACCCGATGCCATTCTATGCCGAGCCTTCCCGTCCACCTTGAAGGGAGCGATGAGAAACTGGTACTCGATGCTAAAGTCGGGTACCATCTTTTCCTTCGATCAGATGAGCCACCAATTTGTGGCCCACTTTGTCAGCAGCCGATGCCCCCAGAAGGGTTCGGAGTCCCTCATCAATATCAAGCAGAGGGAGGGGGAGTCCATTCGGGCCTACATCAACCATTTCAATGTCGCAGTGCTGGAGGTCCGAAACTTGGACCAGTCGGTAGCAATGGCCGCTCTGAAGGGCGGCCTTCAGAAAAATGACCTTTTGTTCTCCCTGGAGAAGAAGTACCGTAGAGATTTTGTTGATCTGTTGGCTCGGGCCGAAGGGTACGCCCGAGCGGAAGAAGCCTTCAAAATGAAGGATGAGGAGACTGCGAGAGAGCGGCAGGCGGGAGACTCGAGTAAGCCCGCAGTCAAAAAAGGGCCGAGAGAAGCTCGACCACGTTCTCGAACTCCTCCCGGGCACAAGCGTATCCATACTCCTCCCCGGGTACATAGGCAGAGAAGCCCGGACCGCGGAGTTCGACGGAGTTCTCCACCGAGAAGATTTCGTAACTATGCCCCCCTCAATGCCTCTAAAACCCAAGTGCTGATGGAGGTCAGGGAGCAGCTGCCAAGGCCGGAAAGGATGCGCACACACCCTGGGAAGCACAATCCTAACAAGTTCTGCCTTTACCATCGTGACCACGGCCACGACACGGAGGAGTGCATTCAGCTCTGGGATGAGATCGAGGAGCTCATCATGCAAGGTCGGCTCGACAGGTTCATTCGACGCCGACCTGAAGGCAGAGAGGATCGGCCAAGGGGCCTGCCGCAACCTGAACCGCCAAGGAGGGAGGAGCAGCCTAGAGATCGGCCTCCAATCGGGACCATCGACTCCATCACTGGGGGACCTCAAGGAGGAGCAAACCTTCCACGACCATGGGACTCGAGAAACCTATAAATGTACTACTCACGACTTTGCTTTGAATCAAAATTCTTTTCGACTTTGCATGTCTCTCTCTTTTGGCATGGACTTGTTACGACTGGGGATAACCCCTTCAAACAATTAAAACATGGTCATGTTAGGAACAGGAGGAGAACCTCATCCTAGAATGAGCAAAATGAAAGTCCGATTATTTTAAGATCGGATCAGGGGAGAGGCCCATAGAACGGCCCTTAAGTACCCCCATGGTCATGTTAGGAACAGGAGGAGAACCTCGTCCTAGCATGAGCAAAATAGAAGTCCGATTATTTTAAGATCAGATCAGGGGAGAGGCCCATATAACGGCCCTTAAGTGCCCCCATGGTCATGTTAGGAACAGGAGGAGAATCTAGTCCTAACATGAGCAAAATGAAAGTCCGATTATTTTAAGATCGGATCGGGGGAGAGGCCCATATAACGGCCCTTAAGTGCCCCCATGATCATGTTAGGAATAGGAAGAGAATCTCGTCCTAACATGAGCAAAATGGAAGTCCGATTATTTTAAGATCGGATCGGGGGAGAGGCCCATATAACGGCCCTTAAGTGCCCCCATGGTCATGTTAGGAACAGGAGGAGAATCTCATCCTAACATGAGCAAGATGGAAGTCCGATTATTTTAAGATCGGATCGGGAGAGAGGCCCATATAACGACCCTTAAGTGCCCCCATGGTCATGTTAGGAACAGGAAGAAAATCTCGTCCTAACATGAGCAAAATGAAAGTCTGATTATTTTAAGATCGGATCGAGGGAGAGGCCCATATAACGGCCCTTAAGCACCCCCATGGCCGTGTTAGGGGCAGGAGGAGAACCTCGTCCTAACATGAGCAAAGTCAAAGGCCTAGTTCTTTTAGACCGGATGGGGGGAGAGGCCCTACAACACCCTAACGTGCCCCCACAGCCATGTTAGGGACAGGAGGAGAACCTTACCCTAACATGAGCAAAGTCAAAGGCCCGATTCTTTTAGATCGGATGGGGGGAGAGGCCCTACAACGTCCTGATGTGCCCCCACAGCCATGTTAGGGATAGGAGGAGAACCTCGCCCTAACATGAACAAAGTCAAAGGCTCGGTTCTTTTAGATCGGATGGGGGGAGAGGCCCTACAACGCCCTAATGTGCCCCCATAGCCATGTTAGGGACAGGAGGAGAACCTCGCCCTAACATGAGTAAAGTCAAAGGCTCGATTCTTTTAGACTGGATGGGGGGAGAGGCCCTGCAACACCCTAATGTGCCCCCACAGTCATGTTAGGAACAGAAGGAAAACCTTGTCCTGACACGAGCAAAGTTGAAGACCCGATTCTCTTAGACCGAATGGGGAGAGAGGCCCTCACAACGACCTTTATGTGCTCCCACAGCCCCGTTGGGAACAGAAGGAGAACCTCGTCCTAACCTGAGCTGAGATCGACTACATCAATAACAGAAGGAGGACCTCATCCTGATGATGACAAAAATTCGATCGCCCAACATGATCGGATAAAGGGAAGAGTTCCCTCGACGGCACCCCTACACCTCTATGCGACCCCGTGAAAAGCAAGGGGAGGATCCTCACTCAAAAAAGAGGAGGAAAATTAAAAAGAAAAGTGACGAACTACATCGGCAACAGATGAAAAACAAACTACACCAAAAACATAGGGAACTTCGCCTCGACAAAGATGGGAGCTCCTACCGAACATCCCCGGTCTCTAAGAAGGCTCGCGGCACGGGCCAAGAAAATAATGACCCCTTCAAGGTAATGCAAAGTTCAGACCATGAGCTCGAGCCTACGGCCATGGACGACAAGAAAAGCAAATCAACGTGGCGATGACCGGGCACCTCCGAATGACACCGACGTCGAACAAGTCAAGAGACAAAAGAAGTTCGACGGATGATGATTTAATGCAATACGTGGATGAGGTAACACAAAATCTCTTTTTCATTTCATTCACAAAAAATACACTACAAAGCCCAGCAGGCTAAAGAAAGAAAAGCAAAACAACAAGAACAAGATGAAACAACAGAAGAAAAAATATATACATGGGAAGATGGAAGGACAAAAAGAGCCCTAAGGGGACCCGGCTTCCTCCGACCTCGGACTTTCAGCTTCGACCCTCGCCAGGGAACCCCTTAAACATCCGACTTCTACTTCCAATTCCCTCTCTCTCATTAATATCTCCATGTATCTTCGATGAAATCATTGGCTTTCGCTCTCCACCTCTCGATGCCTTTTTCTCAGGACCTCGAATTCTGCCTCTGCATCCTTGACGGCCTACTGCTCGCATACCAGCTGGATCTTCAATTACTGCAGCTCGGCCTTCCCCTCCCCAAGAGCGATGGATAGTTCTTCTGCGGTCCTCCTCAGGGATTGGAGTTCATCGAAATCCCGAGCATAGGCAGATCGAGCCCCCTCAGTTAGCTGCCTTCGAAGGCGGACAACCTCATCGGTCGCCATCCGGAGCCTTCCCTTGTATTCGTCCACCTGCTTGCGCCAGCCGGCCTGGTACGCATCATAGCTCGCCTCGGCATCCTGGAGTTGTTGTTGGAGGTCGGAGACCTTCTTCGACCACTCCTGGTCGCTGTCGGCCCGAGTCAAAAGCTGGGATGAACTCCCCTCCAGCTGGCTAATCCTCTTCTGGGCAGCCGACAGTTCCACCCTGAGAGAACTGATCTTGGCAGCTTGAGCCCAAATTTGGTCGCTGGCGTGCTTCTTGTGTTCCTCAAGCTCCTTCTCAAAGTTTGCCTTCCTCCGGCTGTACTCCATGATCCCCTTCATGTGGAGATTTCGAAAGTATGTGGCCTCCGCAATGGCTTCAGAATGACTCTCCCTCAACCTGCGAAGCTCGCCTTCCATCTTCTTCGACCTTTTTGTTAAATGGAGGACTTTCTTCTTCAACCGCTGGATTGTAGACTTTAGCAGAATCCCCTGAGGCAAGGGAAGTACTTTGGCAGGACACTGCCATCGGGAGGTCAGCGCATTAAGATGCAGCTCATTACAAAGAAGAAGAAAGAAAGAAAGAAAAAGAAGAGAAGAAAAGTTTTCCAAAAGGAGGAGACCAATTTTATTGACTGAACATTTCTTGAAGACAAAAGAAAGAAGAAAAATGGCAATAAAGGAAGAATACAAGGTTAGAGGTCTCAGACCTCTGGATCAATAGGGAGACTCGGCACCTCTGGGGGGTGGTCCGCGGTGGCTGCGATGGCGGTGGAGGGTTCGGCTTCATCGTCGGACGCCTCATCCAAGAAGCTGAGGTCGAGCTTGGGGAATTTCACGACCATCTTCTCCTAGCAGAGCTCGAACCCTTTATTGAATGCGGCTTGGTCGAACTCAACCTTCAACTTCTTCATTTCGGTGGAAGCCTTGAACTCCTCCACCGCTTGACCCCTGGCCTCCAAGACCAGGGTCGGGATCTACTCCGCCATGTTGGCAACCTCGGCCTTTGCCCTCCTCACCATCTCCTCCAGGTCGGCCTTCTGTTCTGTCGAGGTCTGTCTCTCTCTCTCAAGCACCTCTCGGAGATCGGCCACCTCGAGGGCCATTTCCTTAAGGCAGACAGCCTCGGCCTGCCGACCTTCCACCACCTTGTTTGTCGTCTCGATGTTGGCAAGGAGTTGGTGCCCGAGCTGCAAGGATGATTGGAGGGTCAGAATGGGAGCTGAGAAGTTAATTAAATGAAGAAGCGAAAGGAAGAAAGGAAGATGAATCTGCTTACCTCGAGGAAGGCCCCCAGCGAGTCCCAGACTCGTTGTGCAGGATCGACGCAGACGATCCTCTGGACGACTTCGGGCAGTGAGCACCCGTCTACCAGCTTTTTTATTAGGTCCCTGTCACTAAAGGGATCATCCCCCTGCTCCTCTTTAGAGCCGTGGGATTCTTCAGTGGCAGCCCGACGACTGCTGACCCTGCGGGCCAAGGTCTTCCTCCTCTTCCTCCTCTCACCCCCTGGCACCTCCTTAGGACGGGTCTCTGAAGCGGGGACCTCGGTAGGAGAACTCAAACCCCTCGGGGAGGCCCGGGCTACTGGAAGCTCAGTGTCCGCAAGGACGTCGGTGGCTGAGGTCGCTTGGGTGGGTGCGGCCGAACTCGTCCCCTCCACTCTGGTCCTCTTCACCGGCCCGGAGGCCGCAGCGCCCTTTCTTTTGAGAGCCTTCAGGCCCCTGGCAAGCATCTGCGCTTCTTCGGCGTCCATGCCTAAAAAAAAAAAAAAGAGAAAAAAAAAGAGAAAAGAGAAAAAAGAGAAAGAGGGCATGAAAAAGAAGAAAAGAAGAGAAGTAGGAGAAAGAGAGGAAAGGAAAGGAAAGGAAAGGAAAAGAAAGAAAAAAAGGAGAGATGAAATACTGGCGGGATCCAGGGGGCTCAAGCCAATGTTGAACAAAAACTGCTCCTTCAGGAGGTTGGGGAGAGAAAGAGCTGGATATTTGAGGAGTTTTTGGGAGGCTTGATGATCGTCCCCCCCCAGGCTGGGCGTCCAACGGACGGAGTCCCTCAGGGAGCCCCAAGGGGGCAACTCTAGCCTCAAGGATGGGCATCGAACATAAAGAAACTTCCCCTTCCAATTATGGATAGAAGAAAGGGCACCTTTCAGCAACCTCTTCCTACCAAACTATGGGGAGAAGTACCACCAATCCTTCACCGTGGGATGACGCTTGAAGGTGTAGAAGTATCTAAACAAGGAAAGGGTGGGCTGGACTTCGACTACATGACAAAGAGAGAGGAATCCTATCAAAAACCTAAAGGAGTTCGGTGCAACCGAAGCCAGAGAAATATCCAGAAACCGAAAAAGAGCAATGACAAAAGGTGGAAGAGGAAGCCGAAGTCTGGCACGGAAGGCCTCCTGATACAGGCAGAAGCAGCCGGGGGGAGGGGCACTAGCCCGGTCGGATGGGCCAGGAAGTTCCAGTTCGCACTCCGGAGGAACCCCATACTGAACTCTTATCAGTTGGAGTTCGTCCGGAGTCAGAGAACAAGGAATGGCATCCGGTGCAAAAATCGAACGAGGTTCAGCTCCACCTACCGGTTCACCTACCGCCTGAGGACTCTGAGAGACCGAGGCAGACGAACTCCTAGAGCCGCTAGAAGAAGAAGCCCTGGAAGATATCTAGAATCACACGAAGACCACTTATAGAGGCGAAATCCCTAAAAATCGGAGAAAATCATGGACAAGGTCTCGAGGGACTGATGTGTAGAGCAAGAGGAAGAAAGATCAAACGGCAAAAAAAAAAACAAAAAGAGGAAGGAGTTCCGAGACTAACCTAGGCGATTCGGGGAGGTGTGAAGGTGCGAAAATGGGGACGGCTCGAGGAACGCCTAAGGCTGAAAAGGGCGCTGAGAAAAATCGAAGTTCTCAGGGAGAAGAAAGGCGCCAGAACGAGACCGTCGGATAGAGCAGGACTCTTGGAGGAGGAGTGCGGGTTTAAATAGGCCCTGAGATCCGGCATAATGACGATTGCGAATCCCCCCTAACCGGTCTCTTTTCGCCGCGTGTCCCACTCCCCACAGCGGGCGGTTAAAAAGTGGCAAACGGCTGACAGAGCCTTTATTGCGCCACGCCTTGAGCACCGTTCCGCTGCAGGTTCCAAAAGAGCCTCTTCGGATCACCTCGATTTGAAAAGACTCCAGTGCACGTGCATTAAATGCCAAAATATCTGAGGATGATTGCGCACGGACATCAAGGGAGCAACTTTGGCTGTGACAATCTCTCTGTACTTCCTTCATTCGAAATTCGAACTCGGAAGTAGGGAGACTGGTGTTGGGTATAAAATATCCTCAGCCGAAGTTCTTGACAGGATTGACCCTCCCAGGACTCCTCCGGCTTTCAACAGCAGATGGTATCTCTCCGGACTTCTCCAACAGTCGGATTCCCACGGTGCTGACTGAATTCCCCCGATGGACGAACTCCCACTGCACCACCCGAGCTCCTTCAACATGAGTTCCCCCAGTCATCTATTAAGCCACCCCAAGTGCCTACTGAGCTCCGCCGCCAGCCGACTTTCTACGACTATCAGTCGTTCCCCGAATCCCTTCTAGACTCCTTCTAGCCAGGTTCAACTCCAATCCGAACTACATCGGACTCCATCAACGGCTGAACTTCTTCGATGGTAGATTCCTACAACTACCAGATTTCATCCGGACTCCTATGGGAGCCGGACCTCGTTCCCAACTCTGACTGCAGGCGGACTTCGCCCGGACTCCTACAGGAGCTGGGCTCTGCCCACGACTTCACTTACAGGTAAACTACATCCGGACTCCTACGGGAGCCAGACTTCACCCACAACTCCAACTGCAGGAAGACTCAGCCCGGACTCCTACGGGAGCCAGATCTCGTCCCCGACCTCGACTGCGGGAAGGCTTCGATCGGACTCCTACGGGAGCCGGGCTCCGTCCTCGACCCCGACTGCTGGTAAACTTCGTCCGGACTCCTAAGGGAGCCAGACTTCACCCCTGATTTTGATTGCAGGTGGACTTCGCCCGGGCTCCTACGGGAGCCAGACCTCGTCTCCAGCTCCAGCTGCGGGAAGGTTTCGCCCGGACTCCTACGGGAGCCGGACCTCATTCCCAACTCCGGCTGCAGGCGGACTTCGCCCAGACTCCTACGGGAGCCGGGCTCCGCCCACGACTTCACTTATAGGTAAACTACGTCCGGACTCCTACGGGAGCCGGACTTCACCCACAACTCCAACTGTAGGAAGACTCAGCCCGAACTCCTACGGGAGCCAAATCTCATCCCCGACCTCGACTGTGGGAAGGCTTCGCCTGGACTCCTACGGGAGCTGGGCTCCGTCCTCGATCCCGACTGCTGGTAAACTTCATCCGGACTCCTAAGGGAGCCGAACTTCACCCCTGATTTTGATTGCAGGTGGACTTCGCCCGGGCTCCTAAAGGAGCCAGACCTCATCTCCAACTCTAGCTGTGGGATGGTTTCGCCTGGACTCCTACGGGAGCCGGACCTCGTTCCCAACTCCAGCTGCAGGCGGACTTCACCCGGACTCCTACGGGAGCCGGGCTCTACCCACGACTTCACTTACAAGTAAACTACGTCCGGACTCCTATGGGAGTCGGACTTCACCCACAACTCCAATTGCAGGAAGACTCAGCCCGGATCCCTACGGGAGCCGAATCTCATCTCCGACTCCAGCTGCGGGAAGACTCCGTCCGGACTCCCGTGGGAGCTGGACCTCGTCCCCAACTCCAATTGCAGGAAGACTCAGCCCGGACCCCTACGGGAGACGGATCTCATCTCCGACTCTAGCTGTGGGAAGACTCCATCCGCACTCCCGTGGGAGCCGGACCTCATCTCCGACTTCAATTGAAGGAAGACTTCGTCCGAACTCCTACGGGAGTCGGACTCTGAGCTCCTCTCGAGCGGGTAGCTAACCACCTCTCCCCGCCAGACACTCCAGTCGAGCTTCAGCCGACAGGCCTGCACTCTTTGGCATGGCCGCAGTAACGGCCATGACTCTGCTCCACTTCCTGCGATGGATTTCGCACGGCTCCATTACTCCCGGGCCAACCGCTATGATGCCCACGATCCTGCTCCACTTCTTGCGACAGATACCACACGATTCTTCCATCCTCTGGTAAGTCACGACAACGGACACCGCTCCACTCCCCACAACAGACTCCATGTGGCATGTCCCGATGATAGCCATGATTCCGCTCCACTACTCTTCGTAACAAACTCCTCCTGACTCTGGGCGGTCCGCTGTCGGATGGTTACAGACGTCGCTATCAGTCTGTTGCCCCCTCCATCTATAAAAGGGGGACTCCAGATACGTTATTCTCTAAGCTCTCATTTTTACCTAGAAACTCTGCTAAAATTTTCGTTCGAGCACTCCATTCTTGTTGAGGCAGAGAACTGACTTGAGCATCGGAGGATCTTGCCGGAGCAACCCCACCTTCGATTTAGACTTCCTTTGCAGGTCCCGATGGCGATCGCGACTCTCTCGACTCCAGCTTCTCCGGCACAAGTGGATTTTTGCACCAACAACAGTCGAGTCAACGAGCTACATTCAGAGATCACTCCACAAACAACACGGTGTGCATGCCCGACCAAGGTCCGGGCAATGGATATTTGGCTCACTATCGATTATCCTAACTAAGTACGTCGGATGCTACACGACTAGCGGGTTCTATAGAATCTGTGAAGGTCGGGTCTACGATCTACATTCAGAGATTGTTCTACAAGCAAACACTACAAATTCGACGATACAAAAGCATTTCAGAAAAGAAGTACTTTCATTATCAAAAAGAAGGATTACAAAATCGGACCGAAGTCTGATTACTCATCTTTCTTTACAAAAGAAAAATCAAAAGTACCGACTAATCTCCATCGCCACCCTTCGAATCGACAGACCGACCTTGGATCAGCTTCTCCGACAAACTTCACCTTTCAGCTCGAGGACAATATGACTTGGATTAGGCCGTGAAGATGATTGACTAATCATATTGCTCGGCCAACCACATCGACAGCCTGATCCACTTCTACAAGAAGGGTGCGATCGGCAACCTTGCCCTCCTCATTGGAGCTCGACCGACGATCATACCCTCCTCGTCGAAGCCCGGGTGACGATCGCACACTCCTCGTAAGAGGAGCCAGAGGTGGGCTTCAGATTTTTGTCTACCAACAAAAATAACTTTGATCATGCAACTAAGATGGAGATGCAGGATACACAGAAACAGGTCGTCGACCCCACCATCGATATCAGGAGTAAAAAGCTGACATCGGCCTGAAGCACAATGCCACTTCCAAAATTGACCAACAGTCGGACCCCACGTCAAAAAAATCTCTAAGTCCAACAGGGAGTCATCGGCCAGAACCTTCAACCGACCACCTCCTATGACAGCCTCACTCATCAAAAATGCTCAAGGGATGCGGATTAAAAAAAATGGCAAGAGGCGATTTTTGCTCAAGAGCTGCTCTTGAACAGAGTTTTTCCACCAGAAAAGACAAAATGGGAGATGAATACCTACCTGACAAGCCCTCTTTATATAGAGGAATGCCACATGGTCCGGATGAAAGCAGCCAGATCGAGGCCATGCCAGATGATGACGCGTGGCAGCATCTAGACCCTTCATCGGCCCGATGGTTCGACGCACCTACACCAAATTGAACCACGTCACCTCCATCCGTGTGAACAACTCCGACCCAATGACACCCCAACACATGGCAGGAATCTATAAGCCAGAGTTGAATCGTGCGACGTCGGTTCACCTTCCCGATATGACGACTGGCACCGGCTCACCTTTCACAAGTGACACCTGACATCAGATCTTCCTGCTGATACGACAGCTCAAGGATGACAAAGCAGATGATCGGCCATATTCTCGAGAATGTAACGGTAAAAACAAGATTCGATATGACAGATAACAACTCCTTTCATCCAAAGCAACCGACCATGTGGCTATGCATGCAACGACTCACCTTTGAACTTAAGAGTAGGGGAGCAACTGTTGGGATAAACCGACTGACCTTCGTACACCGACCTATCTTCGAAACAGTCTGATCAACACCCGACTCTATCCATCAAATGGATGGACCACCCTGATAGTGACTACCAACCGATTACCAACTAAGCAGGCTCACCATCTTCATGATCGACCGTCACCTTGGCCGACTCAAGTTAGCCAACTCAACAATAGCTGACCGACCATACAACCCGACCCTACGTCGGTGGAATGTGCAGCAATTCTTCATCAACTGATAGATCGATAAGCGGTTGATATTCGGACTCTACAGAAAGCAGACTACTTCAACCGTCGGTATTTCAGAGTTACTAACCGACGATCGACTTCTGATGCATAGTTTGCCGACTCATTCAAACATATCCTAACCATCATGAATGGTTACTCCACTGATATCGTGACGTAATCCATGTGGATTAATAACCCACTACGAGATTATAGCCCTATGATTCTATGCTGTCAAATGCGGGACCATATCCGACGGTTACGATCATCTACTCTATAAAAAGAGGGTAAGGCAACAATATCGGTAAGCCACTTTTGATCAAAACTCTGCTACTTTCTACATTCAAAAATACTGTTGCCCCGTCTCCCTCTCTAACTTAAGCTTTGGAAGGTCCCCATCGGACACAACTCTGATCAGTGCAGACTTCATTTTGCAGGTGCTCATTCCAGACGAACAGACGACTAGGAGATTGGCCACAACAAATTGGCGCACCAGGTAGGGGCAGAACAATATTCATCATGGTGAAAATCAAAGCTCAGCACTCGATGGCCATCAGATCAGTAAGACACTCTTCCCACCGAGAAGAGGCTCCTCCCCTCCCTCTAGTAGCAGAGCCCAGATCTTCACACCCCATGCTCACCGTGGATATACAGATCGCTGCAATAGTACAGCAGATGAATGTTCTCACAGAAGCAGTCAAAAGTCTCCAGCAGTAGCAGACCCAGCCACCGCAATTGCTGGCGGAATAACCTGTGATACATACGGTGCCCTCTAGGCACAGCCGCCATCATCCACAGCGATCTCCATTTCCTTCACCAGAGAGGCCATCTTGGCTATTTTGTCGAGACTAGCCACGACACTTGCTGCGTTCTCGATGTCCTTCCCATAATTCATAGCATCCCTCTCCTTCCCAATTAGATCGGATGAGGAAGGGAAAGCGACTACGAATATCGTTTGCCTCTCCCTCTAATTCATCGAGAGCATCAACTCCTGGAGTCTCCCACCACCGGCGACTCGAAGACTACGAACGTAAGTTCAAAGAAATTGACCGTCGACTTGCCCAGCTCCAAACGAATGATCAGAGATCTTCAAATGACTTCAATTTTTGTACCATCCAGCCTCTCTCCCGACTTATCTTGGATGAACCGACCCTGACTCGGTTCAAGATGCCACATGTGGAGCCCTATGATGGTTCCACTGATCCAATAGATCACCTTGAGAGCTACAAGGCTCTCATGACAATCCAGGGAGCGACCGACACTCTCCTATGCATCGGCTTTCTAGCTATACTTCGGAAAGCTGCCAAAGCCTGGTACTTTGGGCTTCGGTCAGGAAGTATTCATTCCTTCGAGCAGCTGGAGCACTCCTTCATGACCTACTTCAGCACCAGTCGAAGATCGCCACGGACATCAGACAGTCTTTTCTCCATCAAGCAAGGAAAAAATGAAACACTTCGAGACTTTGTGGCTCGATTCAATGTGGCCACACTTGAGATCAAGGACCTCAATGAAGACATGACCATATCAGCCATGAAAAGAGGTCTGAGAGGGTCTCGATTCACATACTCACTGGACAGAATGCTCCCTCGAATGTATCCCGAACTCTTGGAGCGTGCATATAAGTATATGCGCGTAGATGAAGGAGCTTCCAACCAACGCCAGATAGAAAATAAAGGTCAGAAGAAAAAGCAGAAGAAGAGTGCGGCTCTGATCGAATCAAGTAGGCCCCCATCCAATGAGCGAGCCTCATCTCGATAAGGGAGTCCGAAGCTGACCTACAGTAGGTATGACTCCTACACTCCTCTTTCTGCTCCTCGTGCATAGATCCTCATGGAGATTGAAGGAGCAGAATATCTACGGCACCCTCCATCAATGAAAATGAAGAACCGCAATCAAAAGAGGTATTGTCGGTTTCACTGAAACTACAGCCATGATATCGAGCAATGCATCCAACTCAGGGACGAGATAGAGTCCTTGATTCGATAAGACTACCTCAAAAAATATCAGAGGAACCTGCCGACTCAACTTCCTCTCGATCGACGACCCCAAAACTAGCCGACGAGTAACCAGCCGACTGCGGAAGTCATCAACATGATTTTCGGAT
The DNA here is from genome assembly GCF_000442705.2 of Elaeis guineensis. Classification (NCBI taxonomy): domain Eukaryota; kingdom Viridiplantae; phylum Streptophyta; class Magnoliopsida; order Arecales; family Arecaceae; genus Elaeis; species Elaeis guineensis. Next base: position 93,400,678 of record NC_026004.2, on the reverse strand, counting down.
GACTAGATCGGGGGGGCAACTTTCGATGAGAAGTCGACAAAATGACTGTAGCTCCAAAAACTCTGGAAGGGTCAGCTATTCCTCTGTCGGCTATTCCTCAAACATAGAATGCGGACAATTTGAAGCTGTGTAATCAGTAATCCTTGTACATCCTCACTTGGAATACAATTCAGCTTCAAAATTATGAAATCATCAACACTTTCTTTTATGAAATGTCAGTCCTTATTGAGGAGGCCTGAGCATCGATGCTACAATTTGGATCTGACTTTCCATCAGAAACCAATGGCCTAATCACTGACGACATATCAGTTCCTCCAAAGAACCGATCTATTAACATCAACGGGAGGCCAGCACCGGCAACAAAAATCTCCTCTGTAGAAGCCGTGCTCCCCCCATAATTAGCTCGCGATCAAAGCAGCTGGCTAATTTGTCGACTTAGCATCAAAGGCAAAATATCATGACAATCAGGGTCGGATTGGCAACCTACTGACTCAGCTATGACCAATCAAAAGATATTCGGCTTACCATCGTTTATCATACATCACGACGTATGAGCCCGACCAAGATCCGAACGATGGATATGCGACTTGCCATCATTATCCTAATCAAATATGTCGGAGACCACTCAACTAGCAGATCCTACAAAGTTTGCATAATAGTCGAGTCAACGGATATTTGGCTCACTATCGATTATCCTAACTAAGTACATCGGATGCTACACGACTAGCGGGTTCGAAGGTCGGGTCTACAATCTACATTCAGAGATTGTTCTACAAGCAGACACTACAAATTTGACGACATAGAAGCATTTCAAAAAAATAAGTACTTTCATTATCAAAAAGAAGAATTACAAAATCAGACCAAAGTCTGATTACTCATCTTTTTTTACAAAAGAAAAATCAAAAGCACCGACTAATCTCCATCGCCACCCTTCGAATCGGTAGACCGACCTTGGATCGGCTTCTCCGACAAACTTCACCTTTCAGCTCGAGGACAATATGACTTGGATTAGGCTGCAAAGATGATTGACTGATCACATTGCTCGGCCAACCACATCGACAGCCTGATCCACTTCTACAAGAAGGGTGCGATCGGCAACCTTGCCCTCCTCATTGGAGCCCGACCGACAATCATACCCTTCTCGTCGAAGCTCGGGTGATGACCGCACACTCCTCGTAAGAGGAGCTAGAGGCGAGCTTTAGATTTTCATCTACCAACAAAAATAATTTTAATCATACAACTGAGATGGGGACGCGGGATACACAGAAATGGGTTGTCGATCCCACCATCAGTACCAGGAGTAAAAAGCTGATATTGGCCCGAAGCACGATGCCACTTCCAAAACCGACCAATAGTCACATCAAAAAAATCTCTAAGTCCAACAGGGAGTTGTCGGCCAGAACCTCCGACCGACCACCTCCCATGATAGCCTCACTCATCGAAAATGCTCAAGGGATGCGGACTAAGGAAAATGACAAGAGGCGATTTTCGCTCAAGAGCTGCTCTCTGACAGAGTTTCTCCACCAGAAAAGACAAAATGGGGGATGAATACCTGGCTGACAAGCCCTCCTTATATAGAAGAATGCCAGACGGTTTGGATGAAAGCGGCCAGACCGAGGCCATGCCAGATGACGATGCGTGGCAGCATCTAGATCCTTCATTTGCCCGATGGTTCGATGCAGCTACACCAGATTGAACCACGTCACCTCCATCCGCATGAACAACTTCGACCCAATGATGTCCTGACGTGTGGCAGGAATCTACAAGCTAGAGTTGAATCGTGCGATGTCGGTTCGCCTTCCCGATATGACGACTGGCACCGGCTCACCTTCCACAAGCGATGCCTGACACCAGATCTTCTTGCTGATACGATAGCTCAAGGATGACAAAGTGGATGATCAGCCATATTCCAGAGAATGTAGTGGCAAAATCGAGATTCGATATGACAGATAACAACTCCTTTCATCTAAAGCAACCAACCACATGGCTACGCATGCGACGACTCACCTTTGGAGTTAAGAGAGGGGGGCCAACTGTTGGGATAAACCGACTAACATCCGTACATCGATTTATCTTTGGAACAGTCTGATCAACACCCGACTCTATCCATCAAATGGATGGACAACCCCAACGGTGACTACCAACCGATTACCGACTAAGCAGGCTCACCATCTTCATGACCAACCGTCACCTTGGCTGACTCAAGTTAGCCGACTCAACAATAGACGACCGACCATACAACCCGACCCTACGTCGGTGGAATGTGTGGCAATTCTTCATCAACCGACAGATCGGTAAGTGGTTGATATTCAGACTCTACAAAAAAGCAGACTACTTTGACCGTCGGTATTTCAGAGTTACTAACCGATGATCGACTTCCGACGCATAGTTTGCCAACTCATTCAAACATATCCTAACCATCATGAATGGTTACTCCACTGATATTATGGCATAATCCATGGAGATTAATAACCCACCATGAGATTATCGCCCTATGATTCTACGCCGTCAAATGCGGGACCATATCCGACGGTTACGACCATCTACTCTATAAAAAGGGGGTAAGGCAACAGTATCGGTAAGCCACTTCTGACCAAAACTCTGCTACCTTCTACATTCAAAAATACTGTTGCTCAGTCTCCCTCTCTGACTTAAGCATCGGAGGATCCCCGTCAGAGACAACTCTGGTTAGTGCGGACTTCATTTTACAGGTGCTCATTCTCGGCCAACAGGCGATGAGGGGATTGGCCACAATAGAAGGAATTGCATCTCTTGTTGCTAGTCAGAGCCCCAATTTTCTTGCTAGCCAGAGCCCCAGTTTTGTCAGAGGAGAATCTTACTGTGTTAAAATCTCCCATGATTGCCCATGGATCCTGAATGAAGCTGCTTATGGCTTCGAGGTTAGTCCAAAAAAACTTTCGACCATCATCCGGGTGGGGGCCATAGACATTAGTGATAACAAAGGATATGTCTGAACGGCAACTTCGAAAGATAGTGCTAATCGAGTAATTGCCAAAGTGAAGAGGTGTTCCTTCAACCTCGTTAGGGTCCCATGCTGTTAACAATCCCCCAGAAGATCCATTGGCTTCCAAAACTTGGAAATTTTCAAATCTGATCCTACAGATAGAGGTCAGCAGTTTATTATTAATGTGCCCGAGTTTTGTTTCCTGGAGACATACTATCCCACAGGAAGAGCTATCGATTGTATTTCTGATCAAACGATGTTTCGATGGGAGGCAAGACCCCCTTACATTCCAGAATAAGGTCCTCATATGGGTTCAAAATGTCAACATAAATGTTAGGATTTAAAAACCCAGAGAAGAGGACCCGTGGAGAAAGAGAGGGGCTGATACGCTGAGAGAAAGAGCAGGAGGCTCTTGGACAGTGGATACTTCAGGGGTTCAAGGGGATTTTGCTAGAGAGAGCTTTTGTGAGAAAGAACTTCTTGTGAAGGAGAAATTGAGTGTATGAGGGTTGAGGGTGAGATCTCTTCTTGTAATATTTTTTTTCTCATAGTGAAGTTTGCATGTCCTGTGGAGGCGAGCCCTTTTTAGCTATCTACATATTTTTGATTGTTTTCTATTTTATTTCTTCTTTCTTCCTGCTGCATCATGCGATATCGAAAAGGTCCTGAGAGGTGGTGTCCTGACCAAACATCTACCAACAAGTGGTATCAGAATGAGGCGATACCAAGACGTAGATTACAGTGGTGGTGAGCAAGACTGAAGATGGAGAAGACATGATCAATCAAGATGGAGATCAACAAGTTTGATAGAAAGAGCAATTTCTCCTTATGGCAGGTAAGGGTGAAGGACGTACTCATCCAACAATGGTTGATTGATACTCTCTTGTGTGAGGAGAAGCCAACCACCATGGAGGTGCGGGATTGAAAACCACTATAGATGCAGGTGGTGAGTACCATCCACATGTATCTAGTGGATGAGATGGTGATTCATGTGCTTAGCAAGATTTTTTTGACGGTGCTGTAGTCAAAGCTCAAGAAATTATACATAGCAAAATCTTTCACCAATACTCTTTTCCTCTGAAGGCAGTTCTACCAGCTGCGAATGGCTGAGGGACAGAGCGTGCAGAAGCATCTAAGTTACTTTCAGAAGATCCTCACTGACCTCCTCAGCATTGGTGAGACTGTTGAGGAGAAGATTAGGGTGCTGGTTTTGCTAGTGTCACTTCTCCCTTTGTATGAGTCCTTAGTGACTGTTCTTTTAGTCGAAAAGAGCACCATTGAGATGGACGAGATCACCGTGGTGATACTCCAAAATGAGGTTCTCAGGAGGAAGAATCCAGCTTCGAGCTCAAGTGGCGGTAGCTCAGTTTTGATGGTTTCTGGAGAAGCAAGAGGCGGTAGACAGAGTGACAGAAAATCATGACGAGGGTGGTCCAAGTCTAGGAGGGACTTGAGCAAAATCAGATATTACTGATGTAATGAGTTGGGGCATCTAGCTAGAGATTACTCTTAACTGAAAAATCGGACGATGGTTGTTGTGGTGACGATCAGTAGTGATTTAGAGGGAGATATCTGATGAGGTATCTACTTCTTTCCAGTAGTGAATTTTAGATTCTGCATGCACGTATTATATATGTTGTAGAAAAAAATAGTTTGACTCCTTGAAGAATAATAAGGGCACTGTTTATCTGTCAGATAGATCATGCTGTGTGATCAGAGACATCGAGATGGTCAGCTAGAGGACACATGATGGTGCAATGAGGAGATTGAAAGAGATTTGATACATACTTGATTTTAGGTAGAATCTTATCTCACTGAGCAAACTAGATTCAAGAGGCTATAAGACGGTAGCTGGTGGAGGAATCTTAAGGGTGCTACGCAGCAATAGGATTGCTCTGAAGGGAAAGAAGGGGAGGAGAGGACATTATTACCTGATAGAAAGTCCAGTGTGAGGTGGAACTTCAGGAGTCAGGTGGAGTCTAGGGCAAAGTGGAGCTCCAGGTAGAGGTGGATCAGGCACGAGACAGGAGAATCGAGAGGACAAGAGACAACGTCGCAAGGTAAGATTTCTATTGCCGCAGGATGATGCCCCAAATAGGTCTCAGATTAGGAGGAGCACAGAATATGATGAAAATGGGATCGAGTGACCTGGCTCGACTTTCATATTTGTCCATCCATGATCAGCAGGTGATTGCTCTAAGACATGGGGGCGAAGAGATCCAGAAGCTCTCAAAGTCAGGAAGAGGCCGAATATCAAATCGAGGTAGAGATTGTTAGGATTTGATGCCTCCAGATTCAGTCTACATTTAGGCCATAATTAGATTCACGATGAAAAATAGAGTCCAACGAGATCAAGATCATCTCAAACGGAGATCAGATGGAGAAGTCAGCACGAAATCTGAAGTGGCGGAGGACCGTCGGTGGCCGGCGACAGGCCGGCAAAGTGGCAGCTGTGCGGCCCAGCATATGGTGGCACGCGAGCTAAGCACGACAGGGTATGGCCCAGCACACGATGCCCGGCCCAGGCCCAGGCACGCGGGCCGACCCAGGCCCGAGCGTGCAGGGCGCGGCCCAGGCCCAGCGCCCGCTGGGAGCCCAATAGCCCGGTCCATTGGTGCACATGAAGCTCTGTGGACCGTGTGGGTATTTTCCATGCATTTTTCATGGTTCACGATATTGTTCCATGGATCGGTGTGCGATCCAATAGCATGGGTTGATCCCGATCTTGATCCAATGGTTTGGGACTTGATTTGGGCTTGATTAGGACTCTTAAACCTAATCTAATTGATGTTTTAACCCTTTAAAAGGATCTGTGTGTGAACTGTAAGTGCGGTGGCTTGGTTTTTCGAGTGGGTGCGGATGGCTTTATGCGAAAACCTAGAGAAGAGGACCGGTCGAGAGAGAGAGGGACTGACACGCTGAGAGAAGGAGCAGGAGGCTCCTGGATAGCGGACAGCGGTCACTTTAGAGGTTCAGGGGGGTTCTTCTAGAGAGAGAGCTTTTGTGAGGAACAACTTCTTGTGAGAGAGAAATTAGGTATACGAGGGTTGAGAGTGAGATCTCCTCTTGTAATATTTTTTTTTTCATAATGAAGTTTGCATATCTCATGGAGGCGAGCCTTTTTTTATTGATCCACGTATTTTTGATTATTTTTTGTTTTATTTTTTTTTTTTTACTGTATCGTGTGGTATCGAAAAGATCCTAAAAGATGGTGTCCTGGTCAGACATCCACCAACAAATGATACTTTCTTGAGGGCTGTTTGGCGATGGCATCTATTGCTTAACCCTGGGATCCGAAGAGGTAGTAAAGAAAGAGTGAGAGCAAAATAGATGTAACCTCGTTAAGGTAGAATAGGTTACATAGCGTCGACGATGCAAACGAAAGTAAAATCTGCAGAGAAGGAAAGTGCTAAATGACCAAAAACAGAACACCCTTAGGCTCTTCCATCTTAGGAGGATTAACCCAAAACCAAAGACTGCTTGAGCCCACTGCATTAGAAAGCATGAGTTGCTTTAGCAAACTCCCTGAAGCTCCCGCATCATTGCATCTCAAGGTTCTTCATTCGTGCACTGGTGGAAGAAGCAGTATCCTCTGAAAATAGGAATCCACATTGTTGCCCGAGTTTTTTTATTTCACCTACTGTCAGCGAGTTGATGAAGAGCATGTCCTCCTCACATAGATTCTCCTCACAAACACCCAGCGATTTAAGTTTCTTCAGACAGATTCTTGCACTCCTTTTGGAAGCAGGAGATGAAGTAGTGGGATGTTTCAGCGAAGACTGCTTAAGAGGGGGTAAAGCATGAAGAATGGAGCCGGAGACTTTAGAGACAGGGATCAGACATTGATGGCCAGAGCGAGATTTAGGAGTACTCGACATCGTCTCTGCGAGCGAATCGAGCGAAAGGTGGTCGCCAGGGGTGCAGACATCCTCAATGTAATTAATGCCGGGAAGAGCGGGATAATGACTAAAGGAGGATCCCCAGACTATGTTACCTTTCGCTTTGAAATTTAAACAAGCATTTGAAGCTAGGATGAAGAGGCTAACGTTTCCCTGTTGCGAGCTGACCTGCACTAGACCAGCTGGAATGAAGAGACTAGGGTTGCAAGAAAATAAGGAAATGTCAGAGAGGAGAAAGCGAAGAAACATTGCACCCTTGGAGACCACTGTCCATGGTTTGACCGTTGCCCGAAGAATAGCTGCTATAGAACACTCTTGAAGGGAGCGAAAGTGAAACCCAGGATCGCACCCCTCGGGCGATGAGTTGGCTGAAGGGTTGTCAGCTTGATGATGTGCAGCAGGGTTGAAACGCCCATCAGATAAGCCAAACCAGAACTCCCGTTCAGAGCTGCCAAGATCTCCCTCATCATCACTAGGAGAAGGAGATCCAGCGATCAGTAGAAGATGTTAGATTTTCTGCAGGTGCCAATGCATGTAGATTTCAAAATTATTTTAAATTCAAAACATAGTAAAAAAAATTAAAATATTTTTAATCTAAACATGCATTCATCATATGAAAGCACCTATGGATCTAGTTCATATGCTGAAATTAACATAAACTGATTTTAAAATGAATAAATAAAAGTATGTAATCAATTCACATACTTGAATCGGTTTCTCTTTTGCCTCAAACCTGTAATTGGAGTTGAATCCAATTCAATCCCTGGATCTGAGGTTAAGCAGATTTTGAATCAACAACATAAGCATTTTGCCTCTATGGGTATCCACAAAACCAATCTAGATAAGCTCCTCTTGATACAACTCTCTTGAACTCAAAATCTGAATAGGCTTGAACCAATCTTGGATAGGGATCAACCCTTGAAACCCCTTTTTTTAATCTTTCTTTCTTGATTCTTGAAAAAATCAAGAATCTTTCTTGATCTCTCAATTAATCAAGAAAAATAACAATCAAGAAGTAGTTGTAACAAACTCCCAACAAATCTGAAAAGAAGAAGAAGAAACCAACAATTTGACGCCAACCCTTGACACCAAGGAGAGATGCCACCCACCTCTCTTTGAGCTTCAACAAGGGGATGCCTAAAGAGAGAGAGGGCATCGACTAGAGAGAGAAAGAGGAGGGGAGGCGATGGGCATAGTAAGGGTGGCGACAAAGAAGGAAGAAAGTGAGACATTGAGAGAACTAAGGCTAGGATCCTTTATATAGACAACAAAAGGATGTCCTAGTCAAATTAGGATCCCTTCTCCTAATCATATTAGTAGTCCAAGCTTAAATATACTTGGATAAAATAAATGGGGTGCCATTCAAAACTCACCCATACTCACGTCCATTGCTAGGCATCCCATCATATGGGATCCAATAAAAAGTCTCAAATTGGTCCATATAGTTTTATAAATTCACTTCAAAGGTTCTTAATGAATAAAATCAAGAAACTCTTTCTTAATTTAATCCAAGCCATAAATTTATTAGAAAATTCGATGGTTTCATATATATAGTTTAAAAATTTTTATACAGCGGAAGTAAATTAAATTAAAATCTTTTAATTTAATAATGCTCCAGATCTCATTTGTAAACCACGTGCTGAAATTTGACACGAGCTTGTGGCCTTGATCTAAAATCTAAAAATAAAAATAAATGACATCAGAAGAAAAATCAAAAATCTGATCTCCATATCTTCGAATTCTGCGGATGTCCAGGATTCGAGTCGTAGCTGCACAAGCGTCTAACCTCCGCTGGTATCCACATGGAGATGCCTAATCAGAGCACCGAAACCATTGATGTGCTAGCACCTTGCAGGCCTTGCTCCTCAACTTTGGATCTTTAACTTCTTGTAGGACTCGAAGAAGATGAACACTGCATGAACCCTTTCGCATAGATCTGATGGAATTGAATCAAACCACCAAGAAGAGACAAAGAACCTTTCTTATTCTTTTCTTCTCTCTTTATTTTTCTCCCTAAGATATGATCTACTTGATTTTTGGGCATGGAGGTGAAGGAGAAAAGAAAAGTGGCATTGAGAAGTTGTTGTGCGGCAAGAAAAACTTCTCCTTTCTTATTAGTGCATGCCCACCCTTCTCTCTTGATTTTTGTCACACAAAAATCTGGTCCATCACCTTTCCTTTTTAGACATAATCCCTTTCTTAGTTTGAATCAAATTCAAATAGAAAGAGAAAATAAGATAAGGAAGGATGACACATAGAGGAGGCCTTTTCTTTTATGCATGCAAACTTGTGACCCTCCTTTTTCTTCAATTTTTGTCACATAAAAATTCAATTCCCATGCCTCATTCTTATCAAATTAGAATCTCTTCCAGATAAGGTACCTATTCACAATAAATTTGGATAGATGTTTTGATGTGAGGGAGTCCCAGAAAGATTGGCGCCCCTCCACCCTTCACACACGCAAGAAGCAAAGGAGGCACATCTCCACATACGCCCTCCCTCTTTGGTGCCCCTCCACCCTTCACACACGTAAGAAATATGTTGTGATCTAGGTGGTGTGCCCAAGGCCCAGGGGACCAAGGCTAAGGCCAAGGTCCATCATTCATGAGGGCTTCATTGAGGCTCTAGGGCTAGTTGGGCCCTAGGTTGAAAGGCTGTGGTCCTTTCCGGTTCTTGAGGTCTAGGTTATGTGGGCCTCAAGGGACCAACTCTTTATGGGCCAGGTCTGGGCCCAGAATAGGTGAGATTAGGTCGAGTCATGGGTGTACATGGGCTTGGGTTAACCTAATCTCCCATAGAGTTGGTCAAGGGAATTTTGGGTTTGGGTCACTTGACCCTGTGTTTATATATACATGTACTTGTATAGGTTTGATTAAGCCAAGGGAATACAAGAAACCATTTCTCCCAAGTCTCTCTCTCTCTTCTCCCTCTCTCTCCAGCTCTTCTTCATGCCCCAGGAGCAAGAAACCCTAGGGTTTCTTGCCGCCAGTCCATAAAAGGAAAGAAAAGCAAAGGAGGCGCTACCCCCTCCTCTCTTGCAGCCGCCAACCAGATCCCTCTCTCCCTCTCTTGCAGCCACCCAAGCACCAGGTCCAGGACCTAGAATCTCTTGCGAAGAGGTTGATACAAGTTTCTCTCAGATCTAGAGTTGATCTGAGGTCGTTTGAGGCACGGGTGAGATCTCCATCAACAGATCTACAGGAAAGGCTGCAGCAGGATAGATCTGTGAGGTCTATCTCCATCTACCTTCTTCTCTATCTAGAATACTCCAATTTTAGATCTATAAATTGGAAGACCTCGGTCTAGGCCTGATCTAGTTGGGTACCAGATCTTGGATTTTTTAGAGGTATTTTCAGAGGCATTCTTCATCTGGAACAAAAGGCTGATGAAGAAGACAGCAACCAGGCTGATTTCATCAAGGGCCTTAGATCGTGTCCAGAAGTCTCCAGATCTGTTTGTTGCTGGTTTTGCTGCACCCAAGGTCCATGGGAGGAGCCGGGATCATGCTCCAATAGTTGGTATCAGAGCCACGGTGGTGAGGAAGCGGTTCCAAGCGTGAGAAGTTGAAGATCCCAAGTGCTGAAAATTTTCAGCAAGGTACCATCAAGGTATATTCTATACTTTTTGATTTTATATTGCTTGTTTGGCTTGGATCCAATCATGGGCAGCAAAATGAAGGTCGAGTTCGAGAAGTTTGATGGCAAGAGAATTTTTTTCATGTGAAAAATTTGGGTGGAGGATCTTTTGGTGCAAGCAGATCTGGATCAGGCTTTGGATGAGAAGCCTGAGGGAATGACAGATAGATAGTGGGCATCGTTGGAGAAGAAAGCATGCTCGGTGATCAGAGGATGTTTGGTGGATGCAGCGTTGTATTCGGTGCTGGAAGAAAAGACCCCGAAGGACCTTTGGTCGAAGTTGCACACCATGTATATGGAGAAAAATATGTGTAACAAACAGATGCTGAAGAAGAGGTTGTACAGTCTTCAGATGTAGGAGGGATCTGATGTGATTGGCCACATTCAGAGGTTCGACCAATTGTGCACAGAGTTGATGAATATCGGGGTGAAGCTAGATGAGGAGGACAAGTCCCTATTGCTTTTGTGTTCACTACTAGGATCATATGACTCTTTGGTGACTACACTTCTCTACGGCAAGGAGACTCTGGAATATGAGGACATGGTCTCAGTGCTGAAGTCTAATGAGCAAAGAAAAAAGTTGACCAGAGATCGGGCTCCCCAGGAGGGTTTGGCAGTAGGGGAGAGGACAGATAGAGGCAGAGGCAGAAGCAAGTCCAGGGGGCGGTCTAAGTCCAGGAAGGAAAAGAAAGAGATGAAATGCTTCAAGTGCAACAAGTTTGGGCACTTCAAGCGAGAATGTCCACTATGGAAGAGCAAGAAGGGAGAAAGAAGTGGCTCAGAATCAGTGAGTGCAGTTGCTGGGCAGCAGGTGGAGGATGATCTACTTGTGGTATCAGATGGTCACAGGCATTACATAGAGGAGTGGACACTAGACTCTACGTGCTCACATCACTACACACCACACAGGTCTTGGTTTGTGACATACACCAAGACAGATGAGGGATCAGTGACTCTAGGCGACAATCATCCTTGCAAGGTGGCTGGGATAGGGACAATTAGGGTGAGGATGTTTGATGGGATTGTGAGGACATTGATAAATGTAAAGCACATCCCGGAGCTGGAAAAGAATCTGGTGTCACTAGGCTACTTGGAGCGCAGTGGATACAGCTTCAGCAGTAGGACTAGAAGCGGAGTACTGAACATCTCCAATGGAGCTATGGTGGTGATTAGAGGCAGGAGGTTGGACAATAACCTCTATCGCATTGAGGGATCTATGGTGACCGGAGAGTCTGATGCAGCAGCTGCAGCACAGGACCAGTAGAGGGCTTACAGGATGTGGCACTACCGCCTAGGCCACATGGGTGACAAGGGGCTGAGGGAGTTAAGCAGGAGAAGACTCATCTCTGATCTGAAGGATGGTGCTACAGGAGAGATCTGTGAGCCTTGCCAGATGGGAAAGCAGAGGAGAGTTTAGTTCAACATCAGTACAGCCCGCAGTGCAGCCCCTCTGGAGTTAGTACATATGGATGTGTGGGGACCAGCCCCAGTTTCAGCTAGGAATGGGGCCAGATACTTCATGACCCTGATTAATGATTTATCAAGGAAACTCTGAATTTACTTCGTGAGAGAGAAGTCAGAGGTCTTCACCAAGTTCAAGATCTAGAGAGCTGAGGTGGAGAAGGAGCAGGGGAGGAGCGTGAAGTGTCTCAAGTCAGACAATGATGGGGAGTACACCAGCAGAGAGTTCCAGGATTACTATGAGGAGTGTGGGATCAGGAGACACTTCTCAGTTAAGGAGACTCCACAGTAGAATGGGGTGGCAGAGAGGATGAATAGAACATTTCTGGAAAAGGCACGATGCATGAGGCCGCAGGCAGGGCTTCCAAAGGAGTTCTGGGTTGATACAATTGACGCAGCAGGTTACTTGGTCAATCGGTCACCTCACACCAGGTTAGATGGTAGGCTTCCAGAGGAGGTGTGGTCTGAAAGAACAGTTGGGCTGGGCCATCTATGGATATTTGGGTGCACGGCCTATGTGCACATTGGAGCTGGTGAGCGGAGCAAGCTAGACGCCAGATCATGCAAGACGGTGTTTCTAGGCTATCTACGAGGAGTTAAGGGATACAGGCTGTGGGATCCCTTGAAAAAGAAGGTCATCATTGGTCGGGATGTGACTTTTGATGAGGAGTCAGTCCTACAGAGGCGAGCAGGTATGGAGGAGTAGCAGGAGGAGGTCTAGCAGGGCACTGCTAGACAGCTTACCTCTTTGATTTTGCCTCTTGTAGGTACTACGGGAGGACATGACATTCAGGTGAAGAACCTACCTAAGGTGTCTCCACAGGTGGAGAGGACTCGGATGGATGATCGAGGCGGAGAGGTCCAGCAGAAGCGAGCTAGACCAAGGACTGATATCAGTGTTACTCTACACAAGCCCAAGAGGACCATCAGGCAACCGGACCGATATGGCTTCGAGGAGATGCTGTCATATGCCCTGGTGACAGTAAATGGAGACCCATATACACATCAGGAGGTTATTGAGAGCTAGGATAGAGAGCGGTGGGTCCAGGCAATGTCCAAAGAGATGCAGTCTCTCCACCAGAATCAGACGTGGCGATTGGTGTAGTTGCCACAGGGGAAGAGGCCCATTGGCTGCAAATGGGTCTACAGTCGCAAGGAAGGGCCTTCAGAGCAGGGAGGTATCAGATTCAAGGCGAGGTTAGTGGCCAAGGGATACTCCCAGAAGGAAGGTATCGACTTCAGTGAGGTCTTCTCTCCCGTCGTCAGTCATACTTCCATCTGAGTGTTACTGAGCATTGTAGCAGCTCAGAATTTAGAGCTGGAGCAGATGGATGTCAAGACAGCGTTTTTCCATGGGCATTTGGAGGAGAGGATTTACATGGAGCAGCCATCCGATTTCAAGGATCCAGGATCAGAGGGAAAGGTTTGTTTGTTACAAAAGTTGCTGTACGGGCTGAAGCAGTCGCCGAGGCAATGGTACAAGTGGTTCGACTCCTATGTGCGCAGCATTGGACTTTCCAGGTGCGAGTTTGATCCCTATGTTTATGTTCAGTCTCTTGAGGATGGTTCTAGGGTGTTCCTACTCTTGTATGTGGATGACATGCTTATAGCATGCAAGAGTAGGAAGGTTGTCCAGGATCTGAAGGCATCCTTATCTCGGGAGTTTGAGATGAAGGATTTGGGCCCTGCAAGGAAGATCCTAGGCATGAAGATTTTCAGAGACTGAGCTTGGAGGGTGCTGCATCTATCTCAGGGGGCTACATACAGAAGGTCTTAGAGAGGTTCGGGATGAAGGGAGCAAAGCCGGTAGAGCTACCACTTGCCGGTCACTTCAGACTCTCGAAGACCATGGTGCCACAGACTGAGGTGGAGGCTCAGGAGATGGAGACGGTCCCTTATGCTTCAGGAGTTGGGAGCTTGATGTATGCGATGGTCTGTTGTAGGCCAGACATCGCTCATGCAGTGAGTCAGGTTAGCAGGTTCATGGTGCAGCCTGATAGGGAGCACTGGAGAGCTCTGAAGTGGATATTCAGATATCTGGCGGGTTCAATTGGAGTTGGCATCTGCTACGGACAGCGAGAAGGTGCAGTGGAATACTCTGACATGTCCAGGGAGGCTTAGGGGCTGATTGGCGGTTATGTAGATGCAGACTTCGATGGAGATGTGGATATCCGGAGGTCTACGACAGGCTTCATCTTTAGCCGGTATGGAGGTCCTATTTCTTGGAGATCGATTCTGCAGCCTATCACGGCCCTATCCACTACGGAGGTGGAGTACATCAGGCTGACAGAAGTAGCTAAGGAGGTAATTTTACTGAAGGATTTGTTGACGGAGATGGGCCTTACTCAGGAGGCCATTAGAGTGCACTGTGATAGCCAGAGTGCACTTCTATTAGCACAGAACTCAGTCTATCATGCAAGGACAAAGCACATCGACATTCGATATCATCAGATCAGGGAGCTTGTGGAGGATGGCGAGGTGGAGCTGGTAAAGGTACACACCAAGGAGAACCCAGCTGATGCACTTACGAAGGTACTTCCACGGAACAGCTTTCAGAGATGTGTTGAGTCGATTCGGTTGATGGACAGAGTGGAGCTGGTTGAGGCCTTGGGACACCAAGGTGGAGATTGTTGTGATCCAGGTGGTGTGCCCAAGGCTAAGGCCAAGGTCCATCATTCATGAGGGCTTCATGGAGGCTCTAGGGCTAGTTGGGCCCTAGGTTGAAAGGCTGTGGGCCTTTCGGGTTCTTGAGGTCTAGGTTATGTGGGCCTCAAGGGACCAACTCTTTATGGGCCAGGTCTGAGCCCAGGATAGGTGAGATTAGGTCGAGTCATGGGTGTACATGGGCTTGGGTTAACCTAATCTCCCATAGAGTTGGTCAAGGGAGTTTTGGGTTTGGGTCACTTGACCCTGTGTTTATATATACATATACTTGTATAGGTTTGATTAAGCCAAGAGAATACAAGAAACCATTTCTCCCAAGTCTCTCTCTTTCTTCTCCTCTCTCTCCAGCTCTTCTCCATGCCCCAGGAGCAAGAAACCCTAGGGTTTCTTGCCGCCAGTCCATAAAAGGAAAGAAAAGCAAAGAAGGCGCTACCCCCTCCTCTCTTGCAGCCGCCAACCAGATCCCTCTCTCCCTCTTTTGCAGCCGCCCAAGCACCAGGTTCAGGATCTGGAATCTCTTGCGAAGAGGTTGATACAAGTTTCTCTCAGATCTGGAGTTGATCTGAGGTCGTTTGAGGTGCGGGTGAGATCTCCATCAACAGATCTACAGGAAAGGCTGCAGCAGGATAGATCTGCGAGGTCTATCTCCATCTACCTTCTTCCCTATCTAGAATGCCTCAATTCGAGATCTATGAATTGGAGGACCTCAGTCCAGGCCTGATCTGGTTGGGTACCAGATCTTGGATTTTTTAGAGGTGTTCTTCATCTAGAACAAAAGGCTGACGAAGAAAATAGCAATCAGGCTGATTTCGTCAAGAGCCTTAGATCGTGTCCAGAAGTCTCCAGATCTGTTCGTTGTTGGTTTCGCTGCACCCAAGGTCCATGGGAGGAGCCGGGATCGTGCTCCAACAAAACAAAGGGGGCACATCTCCACATACGCCCTCCCTCTTTCTGCATGAGATCTGGAGAGAAAAGCCAAGTAAGAGTGGGCTTTAAGAGTTAGGTTTAATCTGACTCTTATTTGGTCCCAATCAGATTCGAATCGAGTCCAAATCGAATCGAATTTGAAAGACTATCAAATCTGATCCAATCAGAATTGTAATCCAAATCGGATTTGGATAATTGAATCCAATTAGTATTAAATTAAATCAAATTTGATTAAATTAAATCTGATTTAAATTAATTAGGACTTGATCCATAATTTAATCAGCCCCCATTAAATCTCAAGACTTACAATTAAGTCCCTGCGCTAACAATTAGTAGCTGTCAAAACTATAACACTTACAAATTAGCAATTTTCAAAATTCAAACTATCAATCTGATTGATAATTCAAATATGATCCAAACATTGATCAAATCATACTCCTTTTGTATATGATCTCTCAGATTTTATTCTATATAGTAGTGAGACATACTGTGATATTCATCACAATATCATCGAAACTCCTTTCGATGGGCTGGAATGATTCCAACTCATCCCAACAAAGATTGTTGATCCGAAAATGATCCTAGTAAATTCTCACGATCCACCAGTGACGTCTAGCAGTATATAGTGGTAACCTCACAAAATAAAAAAGATAAATCTCTAGATGTAGTTATCGTATGATACAATCCCTCTATTGTGAGTTCCGATTAGATGAAGATCATAGAGAACTTGTCAAACTCCATCGTCAATCATACGCTAGATTGGTTTGACTCGAGTTTATCTGTGAATCCTATGAAAACTCTTTTTCAGTATTCACTTGCTCTGGTTAGAGACTTCCTGAACTCAATCTTATGAATCGCATAAAATTATTTTTTTACCAAGATCGATAGATTCCATCTAGGTGTATCCTACTCCAAACAGCGAATCTAAATCTACAATAGTCAATATACACAGTAAGGATCCGAATGGCTAGAGATCAAGGAAAGGTATAGTCAAACTAAGTAGTCTCACTATGAATAGCTAACAGACCACAGGTCAAGGGATCAGTCATACCACTACAGCATCGAGAAAATCACTGATGAGTGAGTAGATATCCAAATAATTTTTCATGTTGGTCATGCTCAATGCAAGTTATTCTCTAACAAACACCCATACTCTCATCTCAATATCCTCATACTGCAGACTCGAGATCTATCTGTTCAGAAGGAAAGTGATCCATGCATCGATATTAAATGAATTGATCACTGTCCTCTATGATGATTCTTCGATTGAGAGTATTTTAAAATTCACCATGAATGATATATGTCTCAAATTCTTAACATCTAGAGAATATACAAAATTATTTTTGTTAATTTTTAAGATAAATCATGGACACATACAATATGATTAGTAAAAATTTCTCAATTAGTGCAAAAAATATGCCCTAAAAAAATATATATATCAGTCAAAATTATCTTCTAAGGCACACATCTAACAAACTCCCACTTACACTAAAACCAATCTGCTATATACCTGAGCCCCATCTTCTGAAGACAGGCTTTGATCTTTAGCTGGCTAAGTGACTTGGGCCTACCATATTTCATGTAGAGTCTACTCTCTATACCTCTATATATTTCTACTTGAGGTAATCGCATATATCTCTATTCTATATGCTTGGACTTCTGATAAGATCTTGGCTTCTTAGTAAGGACTATAGGCTATTATCTTTACAGTACAATATTATGGCATCTGATGTCATGACATCGAGTTTCACAACTATCACAAGAATGAGATTGCATCCTGTACATCTATAGCATATTCAGCTTTCATTGATTAGTTGCTTGAAACCCTTCTAATATACTGATCTAACATAACTTAAGAATACATATTGATACAGATATTCTACCATCAATATATCCTCCCACTCTTAGCTCTAACCCTTCTTCAAAGATTAGAAATGAATCCTTAATGCTTCTTAAGTACTTAGGGGTGTTTTCATAGTAATCTAGTGCTCTCAACCTAGATTCGACAAATATCTATTCGTGACTCTCAAAGTAAGATATACAAAATTAAGTACATAGCATGGCATACACCTATATCCAAGAAGATAACGGATCCCTCTTGGAGGTTTCTATGCTGAACCCTTTCAGCACCTCTTCCATGTACTTGTCAATGAAAAATCAAATATCCTTTAAAATCTATCTCTATAGACCTTTATTCTCAGAATATAGGACATTTGCACTAGGTCTTTGATAAAAATTCTATATGCAACTACATCATAATCGATGTCAGCATGGGACCCTCTCACTGACCTTCATGTAAACACATGATTTCTCCTTATTTTTGATGAAATCAAATAATTTGATTACATCATTAAAATAACTTAATCTGACTTTGAGATTTGTGCTTAAATCCATAAATGAATTTTGCAGTGTGATCTTTATTACTGGAAGTGAAATCTATAGACTACTACATATAGATACCTTTCCAAAATATCCATTCAGTAAGGCTACTTTTACATCCATTTCTCGGGGTTGATGTCCAACATCGTCTCGTTATAGGTTTCAGGATCATCTCTATATTCTCAATCTTCCTAGAAAAATACTTTTTCCTAATCCTCTGTAAGAATACCAAGTTTCTTTCAGCAGGATGGGAGATACTACTAGATCTATGAGATGGAGGAGGTACTACATATACTAGCTCATCATAAATAGGTTATACAGATCCTATGACTCATTCTTTAGAGACTCTCTCTTTGCGTTCATCCTCTCACTATTTTCAAGAAAACAGCATGATTGGTCACAATCACATTGTGAACTACAGAAAAAAGTAAGTGGCATCCCAAATTTTTTAGGATACCCTATAAATGAGCTCTCAAGATCTATCCTCTAATTTGTCCACCATATCATATCTCATACAGTGTAGTGGAACCAACTTTAAGTTTTAGAAATTAACCCTAAAAAAATAAAGGTTAAATTAATAAAGTTCATAATAGACCGAACCATATCTCATATGGTGCCATTCCTCCTCACAGATATTCCATTGAGCTGAGGTGTACTAAGAGGATTCTATTATGAAACTATGTCATTTTCTTAAGATAATCATGAAATTCTCTATTTGGTATTGTGTCCTCGATCTAATCAAAGTATCTTTAGAATTTTTTGATTTACTTTTCTACTTCGCATCTGAATTCTTTAAACTTTTCAAAGACTTCAGATTTGTATGTCATTTACATACCTATATCATGACTGACTATTGGTAAAGATAATGAAGTAGAGATAACCTCTCTCATGTGGCTCATCAAATGGGCTATGCACATCAAATGTGTACTAGGACAAGTATCTCAGCGGTCTTTTTCTTTTGTTTCATAAAGGATAGCATGGTCATTAATCCTCAAAGGGATGATTCACAGACTAGATATGACTCAACAGTCAATAAGCCCAAAGATTTATATTTCTTCAGTCGGTAAATCATTTCTTCTCCTATATGACCTAGTCCAAGAAACCACCTATATACTTTAGATTTATTTGATATTTGGATCTTTTAGAACTAATGACATTCACTATTTACTCAAATAAGTTCACATATGAATCACCATGCAAATGTTAAAGAACTAAATTCAAAACGATAACCACCGAGGTTAGGTGCCCACGGCCATAGTGTAACTTTTACTCCATTACTGACTCAAAAGAGTCACTTCACCTTCCCTCGACTCTCTTCCTTCCCTTAGACCCTATATTGAAGTGCGTAATATGCACTAGAGTCTAATACTCAACTGGAAGAAAACAAAATAGTAAGATCAAATTTGAGCAACTCGATATATCTTCTAAAGGTATGTCTATATTTTTTTAGGCTTTCTAAGTATGTACTTCTGAACTTTTCAAGATCCCTTTAGTTACCAACATATTGACCAATTCAGTTAAGGTGCTACAATATTTATTTATATAATAGTTTTACAAAGTATCCATATGAATCAGAAGTTGCAAGATCAAATCTATTAGCAATTCTTTGTGTATGGTCATATTGAGCTTCTTAAGCTCTTCAATATCCTTGATCATTGTCAAACAATGATTATGGATAAACTACCCATCACCCATCTTATGCGTTGTGCGACTCTGAACATCTCACAACTGTTGTAGATAAATCAGCATGTCATTGGCAGTTTGCATGTCGTTATGCACATATTGGAGTTCATCAACCATGGACTCCAATTTATAGCACCTAACCTAATTATCAATGTCCAATTATTTGTCAAGTATAGCTCGTCGATTATGGCTTGGACAAGTTGATGACATTGGGTTAATCTGATAAAAAATATGGCTTAATTTCTAAAAGCTAAGAACTATTTTTAAATTTTTGAGTCAGAATATGTAATTATTTTGGTTAAGTGGTTGATATTTAGGATTCAAGCTAGAGGATTGAAAGCTGATAAAATTAACCATAGAGAGTAAAGATTTAATTAGATGATTATACTTATAAAAATTTATTCTAAGGATTTTAAAAATAAATAAAAAATTTTTATTAATTTTTTGAATCTCTTATACTCTTCGGATGGAGAAATAGAAATCCTAATGTGACAAGTGATTTTAGTGGATGCTATGATCCCATCGATATACAATACCTCACCTAATAGTCATTAATGACATGTATACCAATGCATGGACAGCTCTTTATCTAGATGCTTCTCCAAGCATATTGCAATGACTTGGTCTCTAAGTCCTATGGCCTTATCTAATAGTTATTGGTATATTTCTTAATTAAATCTGACCCACCATTCATCAGCGAGTGCAAAGCCATTATTGGGTCCCTCACCTAATTGTTATTGGGCCTAACCCCATCTTTATCCTAGAGCATCTAATGCCAATAGAGTGATTGTGCCTTTCCGATACAATCGAATCATTATAACCAGTCGAGAATGATCAACATCGAAAAAAGCACCCACATCTCTACAATGGTAGAAGATCAATAGACTTAATATTTAGTGAGGAGATTTAGGTTCAGATCTCTTCTAATAGCCACATACAACTGATGTAGATGAGTAATCTGATTTAGATCAGCACATCATCTCATGTCTGACAAATTTAGTCGACATGGGTGAACTCGAGTCAACAAGTAACTTCATACAAAATATAATCTCTTAAAATGGCTAGATAAATGAAGATGAGTGGAGATCCCCCATTGCTTTCCTTAGCCATCAATAAATTGATCAGGTCAGATAATAGAACCAATTAAAGAACCATCATCTAATACTGACCTTAGATACCAAATTGGTTGATTAGAATCAATTAGATTAACTTATAGGCCTAAGCTCAAACTATTGAGCTAAATTTGATCTTGATTTAATCAATTCATATCACATGTGAATCAATTTGACTAATTATAACTAAACTCAATTTTAAGCCTCTTTGACCTAATCTCAAGTAACTATTGATTAGGTTTGATCAACTACTCAAAATCGAAAAGGGTTCTAGTCTGATCTAATCAATGATCCTACTTATAGTTTAGTCTCTAGACCTAATTTGTTCAACCCATACCCTAAGTCTATATTTTATGCTTTGAAATTTAGATCTTAAATTCATAATTTTAGATCTTATAATTTTGAATCTTAATTCTCAATTAAATGCATTATGTACATAAGTTTTTATTTAGATGTCGAAATAATTTTTGATCTAAATAATTTGTATTGTATCTCATATAATTTTACTGTCTACAAAATCGAGTCGACTCACCCTGGTATTTGAATAAACTCGTCATAGTAAGATAACTCAACACTGAGACAAATAGAAAACTATAGATCTAGCTTATACTATTAAGTCAGCTCATCAAAAAATAAGCTGATCCGGTAGGATCTTGAGTTGACTCCAACAAAAATAAGTCGACTCATCAAACACTCGAGTCAACCTAAATAAGAATCGAATCGATTGCATAGGTGTATCAGTCACAGTTTCATGGTTTCATGCAAATAAAACCTAGGGTTTTAGATCTAGAGTTTTGCAGAAATTAAGTTTGAGATTATGTGTCGAAAACTATATATCAGATATATCATTTTGATCATAAACATATATCTTAGTACATACACAAATAGATCTAAATCTAAAATATATGTCATATATAACTTTCCATTTGCTATTCATTTTCATAGAAAATATCACAATCGACACCCCTACATGTCATAAGAGAATCTGTCGAATGGATAAGAGAGAAAATTTAATCTCTTCTTTCTTTTATAACCAGACGATCATGGTGATTATCCCAATTCGATTACTAAGCTACTAAGAGATTAATTTGATATATCATATATGTAATCAATTAAAAATTAGATCTAATTATCTTTCATATGTTAGACATATGAACAATAATTTAAATCTATGCATGCAAACATATATTGCATGTGTGAAATAATTTCAGTAATTATACTAGATCCAAATTAAACCCTAATTAATGTATTCAGATCTAAAATTAATTTTAAATCTGAATTATTCATGATTTATTTCAGATCTAAAATAATTTTAGATTTAAAATAATCTTATAATCATATTACAATATGCAGAAATTTTAAATCTTTCATTAATTAATGTTCTACATCATTCTAAGATAATCTTTTAGCATAACTGAGTTATGCTAGGGCAATCTTATTTCAGAATGACATCTAGCATCTACCTAATCTTCAGATCTGATTTCTGTAAATCAGATTTTAGATCTAAGGGATTTCATGTTCATATCAGAACCTGACTCTAATACCACTGTTAGAAAATGCGGTGGTTTCATGTGTATAGTTCAAAAATTTTTATACAGCAGAAGCAAATTAAAAATCTTTTAATTTAATAATACATCAAATCTCATCTATAAACCACATACTGAAACTTGACACAAATATGTGACTTTGATTGAAAATTTGAAAATAAAAATAAATGACATCAGAAGAAAAATCAAAAATTTGATCTCTATATCTTCGGATCCTGCAAATATCCAGGGTTCAAGTTGTAGCCATGCAAGTGCCTGATCTTTGCTGATATCCACATAGAGATGCTTGATCAGAGCATCGAGACCATCGATGTACTAGCACTTTGTAAGCCTCACTCCTCAGCTTTAGATCTGAATCTTCTTCTAGAACTCGAAGAAAATGAACATTACGCAAACTCTTTCGCACAGATCTGACGAAATCTGAACCAAACCACCAAGAAGAGAAGAAGAACCTTTCTTCTTCTTTTTTTCTCTCTTTATTTTTCTTCTTTAGATTTGATCTACTCTAATTTTGGGTGTGGAGGTGAAGGAAGAAAGAAAAGTGGCATTGAGAAGAAATTGTGCGGCAAGAAAAACTTCTCCTTTCTTATTAGCACACGCCCACCCTTCTCTCTTGATTTTTGTCACACAAAAATCTAGTCCATCACCCTTCCTTTTGAGATATAATCTCTTTCTTAGTTTGCATCAAATTCAAATAGAAAGAGAAAATAAGATAAGGAAGGATGACACATAGAGGTTGGCGCCCCCTTTTCTTTCACTCACGCAAACATGCGACCCTCCTTTTTCTTCAATTTTTATCACAAAAAATTCAACTCCCATGCCTCATTCTAATCAAATTAGAATCTTTTCTAGATAAGGCATCTATTCAAAACAAATTTGGATAGATATTTTGATGTGAGAGAGTCCCAAAAAGATGGGAGGCCAACTATTGGCACCCCTCCACCCTTCACATGCACAAGAAGCAAAGGGGGCGCATCTCCACGCACGCTCTCCCTCTTTCTATGTGAGATCTGAAGAGAGAAGCCTAGTAAGAGTGGATTTTGAGAGTTAGATTTAATCTGATTCTTATTTGATCCCAATCAGATTCAAATCAAGTTCAAATCAAATCAAATTCAAAAAGCTATCAAACTTGATCCAATCAAGATTGTAATTCTAATTTAATTTGAATAATTGAATCCAATTAGCATTAAATTAAATCAAGTTTAATTAAATTAAATTTTACTTAAATTAATTAGGACTTGATCCATAATTTAATCAGTCTCAATTAAATCACAACACTTACAATTAAGTTCCTACGCTAACAATTAGCAGCTAGCAAAACTGTAATACTTACAAATTAGCGATTTTCAAAATTTAAACTATTAATCTGATTGTAATTTGAATATGATCCAAATCATTAATCAGGTCATGCTCTTTTTGTATATGATCCCTCAGATTCTATTCTGTCTGATAGTGAGATATACTATGATCTCTATTACAGTATCAATGAAACTCTTTTCGATAGACTAGAATGATTCAAACTCATTCCAATATAGACTGTTGATCCAAAAATAATTCTAGTGAGTTTTTATAATCACCAGTAATATCTAGCAGCATGTAGTGACAACTTAGTATAATAGAAAAAATAAATCTCTAGGTACAGTTATCATATGATATAATTTCTTTATCGTGAGTCCCGACAAGATGGAGGTCATGGAGAACTCGTCAAACTCTATTGTCAGTTGTATGCCAGATTGATTCAACTCGAGTTCATTTGTGAATCTTATAAAAACTCTTTTTCAGTATTTACACTTATTCTGATCAGAGACTTCCTGAACTCAATCTTGCAAATTGTATAAGACTATTCCTTTTCTACCAAGATTGATAGATTCCATCTAGATATATCCTATTCCAAACAATGAATCTGAACCTACCATAACCAATATATACAGCAAGGATCCAAATGGCTAGGGATCAAGAGAATGTATAGTCGAACTAAATAATCTTCCTACGAATAGTCAATACATTGTAGGTTAAAAGACCAGTCATACCACTGCAACATCGAGAAAACTACTGACGAATAAGTAGACATCCAAATAGTTTCTCGTGTTAGTTACACTCATTATAAATTATTCTCTAACAACCATACACACTCTCACTCCAGTGTCTCCACACTGCAGACTCAAGATACATCTATCCATAAGAGAGGTGATCCATGCATCGATCTTAAATGGATTGATCACTATCTTTCATGATGATCTTTCAATCGAAAGTATTTTCAAATTAACCACTAATAATGTATGTCTTAAATTTTCAATACTTTGAGAATATACAAAATTATTTTTATTAATTTCTAAGATAAATCATGAACACATACAATATGATTGGTAAAAGTTGCTCGATTAGTATAAAAAATATCCTAGAGAAATATATGCATCAGTCAAGATTGGTTTCTAGAGCACACATCTAACAAAATTAAGCATCTAACCATTGAAGACCATTAAATCATATTCAATTAGATTCAAATCAAGTATAGGAATTGGTTAATACTTATTATATAAGCAAACCAACTATAAGAGAAATTAAGTTCACCCAGATGTTAGCAAGGTTAATATGAATCCAATAGGATTTCTTTAAATCCATATTAACTAGTGCTTCATAAGTTTAATTATAATTAATTAAGATCTTCTCCCTTTATGTGTGACTTTATGGATTCAATTCTATCTGATAGTGAGACATACCATGATCTCTATTGTAGACATTACTGAAATTTTTTTTAGTGGGTCGGAACAGTTCCACTCTAACTCGACAAGGATCATTGATCCAAAATGATCCTATTCAGCTCTCATAATTCATCAGTGACATTTAGCAATATGTATTAACAATCCAGAAGAACTAAAATAGAACCTCTAAGTATAGTTAATATATGGTACAGTTTCTCTATCATGAGTCTTAACTAGATGGTGTTGGGATTTTATGATTTCATGTCATGCAAAAATTTTTAAAACAAGTACATAGTGAAAATTAAAATTCAGATTAAATCTAATTTAATCTAAGCATGCATAAGATCAAATCTTAATAATATAAAATAAGATCTACATATGTGAGATAATATTCAGATATAGAATTCAAACAAGGAAGAATAAATAGAGAAGATCTAATCTTCATATCTTGGTGCGGATCGATCTACATTGCGAACCAATGATCGTGGATGTCTTCCGAAGGTTCTTTAAAACTGCACAAGCATCCAGCCTCTATGAATATCCACACAAGATCTCAATCTGATCAGAAGTTTTTTATCTCATCGGATGTTAACTCCTATGTAGAGATCGTATCTTGATGGTTGAAAACTCTCCATTTCTTTTAAGACCCTCTTAGAGAAGAAGAAGAGAATAGAAGGATGAAGATCTCTACGCTAAAGATCATGAGAAGAATCCTTTCTTCTCTTTCTTCCTAAAACCCATGCACAGAATCTCTATGCTAAAGATATAAAAAAATATGTCCATCTCTTGGACAAAGAGGAGAGAAAATTCCACATCCAAATTTGAACAAAAGAGAGAGAGAGAAGATCCCAACAACCAACCTTTGGTTGTTGGTAAGAAAGAAGGGACAAGGGCCAACAAACCTCATGCCTTAGCCCTTGATGCTATGCCCTCTCTTCTTAGGTTTTTCTCACGCACCTCCTCTCCTTTTTGGCATCTTAAAACTGATCAATATCAGGTTGTTTCCACCTCACATTATCCCCTATTTAAATAGGGAGTAGTTAGGGTTTTAGGTTAGAGTCCATATATCCTTGGACTCCTAAGTTATACGCCCAAGCCTTCTTATTTTGTGTGCCTCTCTCTTACACATTAAAAGTAGAAAAGAAAAGAGCTTCTTCACACAAAAACTAAAGAGGCATTGGATATATGCGATGGCACTTCATGGGGCTTCCTTATGGCACAAGGAGAGAGAAAGAGTCCTAGTCAGTTGGGACTCCTCTTTAGGTGGCTGATTTAAATCAAATAAAACTCTAATCAATTAAGATTTAGTTGCACCCAATTATAGGAGGACTCTTAGTCCAAATAAGAACCCAAAACCTCTTAGTTAGGTTCTAATCTAATTAAGAATTAAGTCAAATCCAGATCCTAATCAAATAAAGAATTATTCTCCCATACAATTGGACTATCTTATAACCCAATTAGACTTGATTAAATCAAACCCATATCAATTTAAATTGAATCTAATTTAATTAGATTTGATGCAAGCCCTATTGCTCAGTTAAATTGAGTCAATTAGCAATTTAATTGCTAATTAATCATTGTATAACTTACTAACTCTTTAACGAGTTACTTAATTGTAACTTTTGCATTAGATTAAGTATCAATCATAGTGATGATTAAATCCTATCACGATTCATAATCATAATTTAACCATTTTATTAATCAAAAGTCTTTTTGTGTGTAATCTCATACGTTCTATTCTGTCTGATAATGAGATATATTATAATCTCTATCACAATATCATTAAAACTCTTTTCAATGGATTAGAACCATTCCAACTCTGTCTATCAAAAATCATCGATCATCGAGATAATATTTATGGATCTCACAATCTACCAATGATACCTAGCAATATATAGTGACAATCTAGTAGAATAAAAGATGATGAACCTTTTAATGTAGTTAACATATGATACAGTCCTTTTATCGTGAGTTTCGATCAGATGGTAGGTTATGGATAAGTCATTAAATCTCAGCATTGGTCATATGATAGATTTAATTAGCTCGAGTTCATATGTGATTCTCATGAAAAATTTTTTTCATCAATCATATTTACTATGGCCATGGACTTAAAGACTCAGCTTCTTAAATTCTAGGAACTACTCTCCTCTATTAGGATCAATAGATTCCATCTAGATACGCATCCTACTCTTGCAGTAGACCAACTATCATCAATATCTACTACAAAGACTCATTGAGTCAATATTTATATAGAGTCAAACTCCAGCAGTCTCACTACGAGCAACTATGGCATCAAAGGTCAAAAGATCAGTCACACTACTGCAGCATCGAGAAAGTCACTAACGAGTGAGTAGACATGCATGTGACTTCTCGTGTTGGTCATGCTCAGTGCTAGTTGTTCTCTAACAACCATCTGTATTCTCACTCCAATATCATTACATTATAGACTTGAGACTCATCTGTCTGAAAGAAGCGATCCATGCACCGATCTATCTGGATCAATCACCATCTCCATAATAATCCTATGACCAGAAGTAATTTAGAAATTAATCATCAATGACGTATGTCTCAAATTCTCAATTTTTTAAGAATGTGTGTCATCATCTTGTTAATTCCTTAGACGATTCATGAATACATAAAATATGAATGGTAATATAAATGCCCATTAAGTACAAAATCATGTCCTAGTAATATGATATGCGTCTGTCAAGATTGGCTTCTAGGACATACATCTAACAATCTTTTATTTACACTAAAATCAAACTGCCACATACCAAGTCCCATCTTCTCAAGACAACCTTTAGTCTTTGACTAGCTAAGTGATTTACCAATGGGTTAACTACATCTCATGTAGAGTTTGCTCTCTACACCTCTATGTATTTTTACTTGAGGTAGTCATATTTTCTATTGCTCTATGTATTTGGATATCTGATGAGATCTTGATTCTTTAGCGAGGGCTATGGTGTCATTGTCTTTGTAGTATAGTGTCATAGCATCTAATGATATGACATTCAGTTCTATAACTAACATTAGAACCAAAGTGCATCCTACACATCTACAGTGTAATCAGCTTTCATCGATTGATTGCTTGGAACCCTTCCAAGATACCGAATCATGATTACATAAGAGCACACCCCATGATGTAGATATTTTACCATTAATATCAGATATAAAGTCTGAATTGGTGTATCCTCTCACTCCTAGTTTTGATCTTTCTCTAAAATTTAAGAATAAATTCTTAGTTCTTCTCAAATACGTAAGGATATTTTCATAGTAATCTAGCACTCCTAGCCTAGATATGACTGATATCTACTCGTGACATTCACAATATTGACTATTTCAGTTCTGAGTATATAATATATTATACATCTATGCCTAAGAGGATAGCAGACCTCTCTTTGAGATTTCTATACTGAACCCTTTCAGCATCTACTCTCTATACTTTTCTATGAAAACACAAGCATCTAGTTGGATCTATCTCTATAGATCCATATATTCTTAGAATATAGGATGCTTGCTCTAAGTCTTTCATAGAGAATTCTACATATAACCACATTTTATTCAATGTCAGTATAGGATACTCCTAATCAAGAGGATGTCATCCACGTACATTACGAAGAACGTGACAGCACTCCCATTGACTCTTTTTGAAAATACATAATTCTTTATTTTTAATCAAATAATTTAATCATATCATCAAAATGAATGTTCCAACTCCAAGATTCTTGCAGACATTGTGATCTCTATCACAAGGAGTGAAATCCATAGACTACTCTATCCAGATATCTTTCAAAGATATTTAGTTAGGAAAGCTATTTCATATCCCTTTTTTAAAGTCAATGTCTTCCATCCCCTCGTTATAGGTTTTGGATCATCTCTATTTCCTATCTTCATGAGAAATAATTTTTCTTTATATCTTCTGTTAAGCATACCTATGTACTTTTTGAGAGGATGGGAGATTCTACTATATCTACAAGGTGGAAGAGTTACAAACATATACTGGCTCATCATGAATAGATTCTTTAGGTCCTATGACTAGCTGCTCAAAGATACTCTCTTCGAGCTAAACTTTTCTCCCACTACTTTATTTTAGATAAATTATTT
This sequence comes from Elaeis guineensis, assembly GCF_000442705.2. Classification (NCBI taxonomy): domain Eukaryota; kingdom Viridiplantae; phylum Streptophyta; class Magnoliopsida; order Arecales; family Arecaceae; genus Elaeis; species Elaeis guineensis. Next base: position 93,371,600 of record NC_026004.2, on the reverse strand, counting down.
TTCAAGATAATGGCATGATGGGTCATAATTATATTGTGATCCTTTCAAAAAAAAAAGTAGTATCTCAATTTTTTTTAGGATATTCTTTGAAATGAGCTTTATAGACCTAACCTGTAACATATCCGCCTATTATCCCTGACATAGGCTGGACATTTTTGAATCTTGAAAAAACCAAGATTTGATTCTCACCATGCCATATCTTATATAGTATAGTAGAAACAAATTTAGAGAGAACCTAATTTTATAGATAAATTTTAAAAATAAAACATATTCTTAAAGAAATAAAAATAAATCTATGAAGCCTATCATGGATCGTACTATATATCATACAGTCATATGACTCTTCTTAATTACCTTATTGAGCTGAGATGTATTTAGAGGGGTTCAATATGAAACCATGCCATTTTTTGAGATAACTCAAAAATTTTTTATTATAGTATTGCATCTTTGATCTGATCGAAGTATCTTTAGAATTTTTTTGATTTGTTTCTCTACTTTACATTTGAATTCTTTGAACCTTTTAAAAGTTTCAGATTTATATCTCATATACTTATCCATACCATGATTGGTCATCGATAAAGATAACGAAGTAGAGACAACTCTCTTTGTTAGCACATCAAATGGGCTACACACATCAAATGTGTACTAGGATAAATATCTCAGTGGTATTTTTCTTCTTGTCCCATAAGAGAAGCTTGATCATTTTTTCTCAAAGAGATGATGTACAGACTAGATATGACTCAGCAGTCAATGAGCTCAAAAGCTCATATTTCTCTAGTCTGTTAATCATTTATTCTCTTATATGACTTAGCCTAAGATGTCACATATTCTTAAAGTTTATCTCAATTCTGGATCTCTCAGATCCAATGACATTCACTGCTTGCTCAATTAAGTTTATAAATGCATCACTATGCAAATGATAGAGACTGTCTTTAAGAATCAAATCTAAACGATAATCACAAAGGATAGATATCTACAGCCATAGTAGCAACTCTTGTCCTATTACCAACTTTAAGGGTTACTACCTCAGCCCTCTACCTTTCCTTCTATACTAAAGTGTATGAAAAGCACTAGAGTCTAAAACTCAATTGAAAGAAGAAAAAATCATAAGGATAGTATTGAGTAATTTTAACATGCCTACTCAAGGTGTGTCCTTATTTCTTTAAGCTCTCCAAGTATATATCTCTGAACCTTTCAAGGTTCCTTAGTTACTAACATTTTGATCAATTCAAATAAGATGCTATGATGGTCATTCATATGGTAGTTTACCATGAACTATCCATATAAACTAAAAAAAGATCACAGGATCAAATCCATAAGTAATTTTTTGTGCATAGTTATGTTGAGCCTTTTAAGCTCCTTAATATCCTTAATCATTATCAAATAGTAATCGTAGACTGACTGTCCATCGTGCATCTCATATACTGTATGACTTTGATCACCTCACAATATTTGTAGATGAATTAATATGTCGTTGGCAGTGTATATGTGCTCGTGCATATATGGAAGTTCATATAATATGGACTTCAACATATAGCACCTATCTTTATTGTCATTGTCCATCCTCTTATCAAGTACAGCTCGTTGATTTTGGATTGGATAGGTTGTTAACATTAGAATAACTTGATAGATAATATAGCTTAATTTTTTAAAAATTAAGAATGATTCTTAGGTTTGTGAGTCAGTCTATATAATTAGTTTCAGTTAAATGGTTGATATCTAGGATTCAAGTTAGAGGGTTGGAAGCTGACACTTTAAACAGCAAAGAATAAAGATTCTAGTTAGATGTTTATACTTATTTTATAATTTACTCTAAAAATTTTTAGATATCACTATTTTATCAGATCTCTCACGCCCTTCGAATAGAGAAATAAAAATTCTAACGCAATAACTAGATTTTTAGTAGGTGCTGCGGTCCCCCCGATGCCGTCCACCTCACCTAATAGTGGTTGGTAATACACACATTGATGCATGGATAACTTTTTATCCAGATACTTCTCTAAGCATGTTACAGTGACTTGATCTCTAAGTTATACAGGCTCACCTAACAGTTATTATCTATACTCCTTAGTTAAGTCAGACCCACCATTTATAAGCAGGTATAAAGCCATCACTAGATTTCTCACCTAATAGTTATTGGATCTGACCTCATCTTTATTCTGGAATAACTCTTTGCTAATAGAGTGGTTGTGTGTTCCCAATGCAACTGAACCACTGTGACCAGCCATGAACAATCAATGCCGGTAGTACGTCCACATATCTATAATTATGAAAGACCATTGGATTTAATATTTATGAAAAGATTTTGATTTAGATCTTATCTAATCAGCCATCGCATGACTAATCTAATTGGTATGGACTAAATCAAACCACTAAAAAACTACATTTGAGACTCAATTTTTCAAATTGGCCCGATAAGTGGAGATCGGTGGGGATCCTTCCATTGCTTTTCTTAGACACCAATAAATTGATCAGATCAGTGAATGGAACTAATTAAATAATTATTTTTTAATTACTTATCTTAGACACTAATTGATCAATTGGTCCAGATAGGTTAGCATAGGCAAATCTGACTCAAGCGATAGAGCCGAATTAGATCCTTAGATTAATCGATTCTATATATGGGTGTCAATCGATTCGATTAACAATAATTATATGATCTTAAGCTCTATTGACCTAACCCTAATCAATACTTGACTCAGTTTAATCAATTGCTAAATCAATTTTGACCCATTACGATCAAATCAGAAACCCTAAATGTAATCCAATTATATGACTTAATTTGATCTATCCATGATCAATCTCTCATACACAAACACTAAGTATAGATCTTAAATCTAAATTTTTAGATCTAAATTTTTTGCATAAAAAATAAATTTTAATCTCAAAATAATTTTGCAGATCTTATATACAATCATATATCATATATATGAATAAAATTTAGGTCATAAAAATTGATTTCAATCCTAAACATGCTTTCATATATCATATATACGAGTCAAGATAGATCTCAAAAGTTTTTTCAGATCTAAACAATAAAATATATATCACATATATAATGAAAGATTAGATCTAAAATTTTATTTTAATAAAAAATTTTAATATCATTCTAAGACAATCATACAGCATAACAAGTTATCCCAAGACAACCTTATGTCAGAATAATATCAAAAATTTTTAGATTTAAAATTTTTCTCTATAGATTTTATATCTAAACTCTAAACTCATGCATATGATGTAGCTCTGATACCACTATTAGAATTTCATGATTTCATATCATATAAAAATTTTTAAAATAAGTATGCAGTGAAAATTAAAATTTAGATTAAATCTAATTTAATCTAAGCATGCATAAGATCAAATCTTAAAACTATAAAATAAGATCTATATATGTGAGATAGGATAGATATAGAAATCAAATAGAGAAGAATAAATAGAGAAGGTCTAATCTTCATACCTTGGTGCAGGTCGATCTACACTATGAATCGATGATTATGGATGTCTTCTGAAGGTCCCTTAAAATTGTACAAGTGTCCGACCTCTATGGATATCCACACGAGGCCTCGATCTGATCAGAAACTTCTTGATCTCACCGAGGTGCTAGCTCCTTTGCAAAGATCGCATCTTGATGGTTGAAAACTCTTTGTTTCTCTCAAGATCCTCTTAGAGAAGAAGAAAAGAATAGAAGGATGAAGATCTCTACGCTAGAGATCATGAGAAGAATACTTTCTTCTCTTTCTTTTCAAAACCCATGCACAAAATCTCTATGCTAGAGATCTAAAAAAATATGTCCAACTCTGAGACAAAGTAGAGAGAAAATTTCATGTCCAAATTTGGGTAAAAGAGGGAGAGAGAGGACCCTAACAACAACCTTTGGTTGTTGGTAAAAAAAAAAAGGATAAGGGCCAACAAACCTCACACCTTGGCCCTTATTGTCATGCCCTCTCTTCCTAGATTTTTCTCACGCACCTCCTCTCTTTTTTGGTGCCTCAAAATTGATCAATATCAAGTTGTTTTCACCCCACATTATCCCCTATTTAAATAGGGAGTAGTTAGGGTTTTAGGTTAGAGTCTATATATCTTGGGACTCCTAAGTTATGTCGCCCAAGCCTTCTTATTTTGTGTGCCTCTATCTTACACATTAAAAGCCAAAAGAAAAGATCTTCTTCATGTAAAAACTAGAGGGGCATTGAATATATGTGGCAGCACTTCATAAGGCTTCCTTATGGTGCAAGGAGAGAGGAAGAGTCCTAGTCACTTGAGACTCCTCTTTAGGTAGCTGATTTAAACTAAATAAAACTCTAATCAATTAAAGTTTAGTTGCACCCAATTAAAGGAGGATTCTTAGTCCAAATAGAAATCCAAAATATCTTAGTTAGATCCTAATCTAATTAAGAATTAGGTCAAATCCAAATCTTAATCAAATAAAAAATTATTCTCCCATACAATTGGGTTATCTCATAACCCAATTAGGCTTGATCAAATCAAACCAATGTCAAGTTAAATTAAATTTAATTCAATTAGACCTAATGCAAGCTCTATTGCTCAATCAAATTGAGTCAATTAGCAACTTAATTGCTAATTAATCATCTTATAACTCACTAACTCTATAGAGAGTTGCTTAATTGTAATTTTTGCATTGGATTAAGCATCAATCATATTGATGATTAAATCCTATCGTGATTCATAATTGTAATTTAACCATCTGATCAGTCAAAAAATCTCTTTGTATGTGATCCTATAGGTTCTATTCTATCTGATAGTGAGATATATTATGATTTCTATCATAATATTCTCTATCATAATATCATTAAAACTTCTTTCAATAGGTTGGAACAATTCCAACTCTGCCCATTAAAGATCATCGATCATCGAGATGATGTTCGTGAGTCTCACAATCTACCAGTGACACCTAGCAGTATGTAGTGACAATTCAGTAGAATAAAAGGTGATGAACCTCTAGGTGTAGTTAACATATGATACAGTCTATTTATCATAAGTCTTGATCAGATGGCAGGTCATGGATAAGTTATTAAACTTCAACATTGATCATTTGATAGATTTAATTAGCTCGAGTCCATATATAATTCTCATGAAAACTCTTTTCCATCAATCACACTACTATGGCCATAGACTTAAGGATTTAGCTTCTTAAATTCCATAGTACTACTCTCCTCTGCTAGAATCGATGGATTCCATCTAAGTGTTAGGATTTCATAATTTTATACATGCAAAAATTTTCAAATAAGCATGTAGTAAAAATTTAAAAATTTATATTAAATCTAATTTAATCTTAGCATGCATAAGATCAAATCTTAAAATCATAAATAGGATTTACATATATGAGATGGGATTCAAATATAGAAATCAAATAGAAAAAAATAAAAAGAGAAGATCCAATCTTCATATCTTGGCAAGAGTCGATCTACACCATAAACTGATGATCATGGATCTCTTTCGAAGATCCCTTGAAGCCGCATAAGTGTCTGACATCTATAGATATCCACATGAGATTTCGATCTGAGTAGAAGCTTCTTGATCTCATCAGGATATTAGCTTTCTTACAGAGATCGCATCTTGATAGTTGAAAAATCTTTTTTTTTCTCAAGACACTCTTAGAGAAGAAGAAGAATATAGGAGGACGATGATCTCTACGCTAGAGATCATGAGAAGAATCTTTCTTCTCTTTTCTTTCTAAAACCCATGCACCAAATTTCTATGCTAGAAATGTAAGAATTTTATTCAACTCTTGGATAAAGAGGAGAGAAAAACTTCATATCCAAACTAGCACAAAAGAGAGAGAGAAGGTCCTAACAACCAACTTTTGGTTGTTGGTAAGAAAGAAGGGATAAGAGCAACCAACTTACCTCATGCCTCGGACCTTCATCCCACGCCCTTCTCTTCCTTGGATTTTTTACACATGCCTCTCTTCCTTTTGGCATCCACAACTTGATCACATCAGGTCCTCTAATGCCTCACAAGGTCCCACATTTAAATAGAGAAGAGAGTTTGGTTTTAGATAGGAGATAAGAGTCTGAACTCCCTTGGACTTTAGAATTATTATGCCACCCATTCTTTCTTATTTTTGCACCCTCATATCTCATGGTAATAGGAGATGGTGTGAACTCCTTTCACGCACAAAACCTCATGCAAAAGAGGGAAAAATAGGTGCTAATGAAAGTGGGGTGTGGGGCAAGTTTATGACGCATGGAGAGGAAGAGTTTTAACCTTATGGGACTTCTCTTTAGGTGGCTGATTTAAATTAATTAAAATACTAACCAATTTTAATCATATTAAAAATTGATTAGATCTAAATAGATTAAAATTTAAATCTAATTAGGAGTTCAAAATATTTAGATTAGATGTCACCTAATTAGAGGAGGAGTCCTAGTCCTTTTGGACTCTCTCTTAGTACTTGAGTCAAACTCAATTTAATCCTAATCCAATTAAGATTTAGTGCACCCATGAAAAAGAAAATTTTTAGTCTAAATAAAAATCCAAACACTCTTTGTTAGATCCTAATCTAATTAAGAATTAAGTCAAATCTAAATTCTAATCAAATAAGAAATTATTCTCTTATGCAATTTGGTTATCTTATAATCCAATTAAGCTTAATCAAATCAAACTCATATCAAGTCAAATTAAATATAATTTAATTAGACTTGATGCAAGTCTCATTACTCAATCAACTTGAGTCAATTACTAATCCAATTACTAATTAATCTTCTTATAACTCACTAACTCTTTAGCGAGTTAGTTAATTATAATTTTTATATTAGATTAATCATCAATCAAATTGATAATTAAATCCTATCATAATTCATATTCGTAATTCAATCATTTGATCAGTCAAAAGCCTCTGTGTATTACTTCATAGATTCTATTCTATCTGATAGTACGATATATTATGATTCTTATCATAATATCATTAAAACTCCTTTCAATGGATTGAAACCATTCCAACTCTGCTCATCAAGGATCATCAATCATCGAGATGATGCTCGTGGATCTCACAATTCACCAGTGACACTTAGCAGTGTATAGTGATAATCTAGCAGAATAAAAAGTTATGAACCTTTAGGTGTAGTTAACGTATGATACAGTCCCTCTATCGTGAGTTTCAATCAGATGGCAGGTCATGGATAAATCATCAAATCTCATCATCAATCATATGATAGATTCAATTAGTTTGAGTTCATGTGTGATCTCATGAAAACTTTTTTTCATTAGTCACACTACTATAGCCATAGACTTAAGAACTCAATTTTTTAAATCTCATAGGACTACTCTCTTTTTCTAGAGTCGATAGATTCTATCTAGGTGCACATCCTACTCTTACAGTGGATCAACTATCATCAATATTCACTACAAGGACTCCTTGAGTCAATATTTATGTATAGTCAAACTCTAGTAGCCTCACTATAAGTAGCTGTAGCACCGTAGGTTAAAAAATCAGTCACACTACTGCAGCATCGAAAAAGTCACTAACGAGTGAGCAGACATCTATATGACTTCTCGTGTTGGTCATACTCAGTGCTAGTTGTTCTCTAATAACTACCTGCACTCTCGCTCTAGTATCACTACACTACAGACTCGAGACTCATCTATCCGAAGGAAGCAATCTGTGCATTGATCTATCTGGATCAATCACCATCCCCATGATGATCCTATGATCAGGATCAATTTAAAAATTAAGCATCAATGATATATATCTCAAATTCTCAACTATTTGAGAATATGTGTCATCATCTTATCAATCCCTTGGATGATTCATGGACACATAAAACATGAATGATAATATAAATATCTATTAAGTACAAAATCATATCCTAGTAATATGATATGCGTCAGTCAAGATTGACTTCTAGGGCATACATCCAATACTAAATGCGCACCCTAATCTTACAGTAGACCAACTATCGTCAATATCTACTACAAAGACTCATTGAGTTAATATTTATGTATAGTCAAATTTTAGCAATCTCACTACGAACAAGTGTGGCACTGCGGTCAAAGGATCAGTTGCACTATTGTAGCATCAAGAAAGTCACTAATGAGTGAGCAGACATTCATATGACTTCTCATGTTGGTCACACTCAATGCTAGTTATTCTCTAACAACTACTTGCACGCTCACTCCAGTGTTACTACACTGTAGATTCGAGACTCATCTGTCTGAAGGAAGCAATCTATGCATCAATCTCTTTGAATCAATCACTATCTCTATGATGATCCTATGATTAGAAGCAATTTAGAAATTAACCATCAATGACACATGCCTCAAATTCTTAACTCTTTGAGAATATATGTCATTATTTTATTAATCCTTTGGACAATTCATAGACACATAAAATATGAATGATAGTATAAATATCTATTAAGTATAAAATTATATCCTAGTAATATGATATGCATCAATCAAGATTAACTTTTAGGACATACATCCAACAGATGTTAGATCATAGATAAATCGTCAAAGCTCATCATCAGTCATATGATAGATCTGATTAGCTCAAGTTCAATAGTGATTTTAAATAAATTTTTTTTTTCATCAATCACACTGTTATGACCATAGAATTATAGACTCAGCTTCTCAAATCTCATAAGACTACTCCTCTCTATCAAAATCGATAGATCCTATATAGATGCATATGTTGCTTATACAGCTCAATCAACTGAAACCAACATCCACTATAAAAATTTATGATTGAGTTAATGTTTATATGTAATCAAACTACAGCAGTCTTATTGAGAGCAACTATGACACTGTATGTCAAAGGACCAATCACACAACTACAGCATCAAGATAATCACTGACGATCGAATAGAAATCATATGATCTCTCATATAGTCACGCTCAGTACAAGTTGTTTTCTAATAATTATCCATATTTTTCACTCAGTGTCTCTATACTATAAACTAAAGACACATCTATCTCGAAGGAGGCGAATCGAATGTCAGTTTATCTAGATGAATCACCATCCCTATAACTATTCTATGATCGAAAGTAATTTAGAAATCGATCATACATACTTCTAATTCTTAACACTTGAGAATATATACCATAATATCAATTCCAAGGATGATTCAAAGTCACATAACACTTGAATGAAAAATAAAAATTTATCCTTTATTGATTAAATCAATAGATTCAGTACAAATATATGTCATAGAATGAAAAATATATTAGCCAATGATTGACTTTTAAGACATGCATCTAACAATCTCTCACTTAGATTAAAGCCAATTGACCATTAATCTATACCCCATCTTCTTAAGGTGGGCTTCTATTTTGGGTTGGCTCAATTGCTTTGTTAGCGAGTTTGTCATGTTATCCGTAGAGTCTACTCTTCATATCTTGATATATTGCTTCTAAAAATAGTCGCATATGATATGGAACTATCATTCAATATGCTTTAATTTTGATAAGATTAGGGCTTCTTAGCAAGTGCTATGGCTCTATTGTTGTCACAATACAATGGTATGGCATCCGATGTCATTACACCAAGTTTCAAGATAAATTTTTGAACAAGAAGCCTTCTTTTACAGCACCAAAATAACGACATACACAGCCTCTATGATCGAATCTGTGATGATGCTCTGCTTAGAATACTTCCAGCTAATTGCACCACAATTGCATATGAATATATATCCTGATGTAGACTTTCTATCATCAGAATCCGACATAAAATTTGAATCTGTATAACCCTCAATCCGCAATTCAGGTGTTCCTTCAATGATCTAAAATAAATTTTTAGTCCTTCATCAGTACTTAAGAATATTTTTCACAGCTATCCAGTGCTCCTCATCTGAATTTGACTAATACCTGCTCATGATACACATGATAGGGGTAATATCAGGTCGAGTACATAGCAAGGTATACATGAGGCTCCTAATCATTGAAGCATAAGAGATCATATTCATACGTTTGACCTTCTCAGAAGTGTTAGGATACATTATCTTGGAAAGTCGAATACCATACCTAAGGGGTAGCAAATCTCTTTTGTAATTTTCTATGCTGAATCGCTTCTGCACCTTTTCTATATACAGCTTTTATGACTGGTCAAGTATCTTTCAAGATCTATCTCTATAAACTTTTATCCTCAGGATATAGAACTCTTCCCCAAGATTTTTTATGAAGAATTTCTTAGACAACCAAGCCTTGACCGAAGTCAGCATGAAAATATCATTTTCAATAAGAAGAATGTCATCGACATATAGTACGAAGAAGATAAGTACTCTTACTGATCATTTTATAAATACAAGATTCTTTTTTATTTTTGATGAAATCAAATGATTTGATTGCATCATTGAAATCAAAATTCCAGCTTCGAGAAGCCTGCTTTAGTCCATAGATGGATCTTTATCGCTTGCACACTCAGTGATCACTATCATCGGATGTGAAACCTAGAGGCTTCTCCATATAGATATCTTTCTCAAGATATTCATTCAGAAAAATAGTTTTTACATCCATCTACTAGATTTCATAATCATAGTAAGCTGTAACAGCAAGCAATATACAGATAGATTTCAGTATGGCTATAGATGAAAAAGTATCATGATAGTCATTGCCTTTATGTTGACTATAACCCTTCATCGTCAGTCTTACCTTATAGGTCTCTACCTTATGATTGTTGAAAAATATATCCTAAAGTCAATCATCTAGGTTGTAGATGATTGTGCTCCATATAAGTATATGAATTATAAAATGATAAATGTTATCTGACAGATTCATCATAAGAAATACATCTTTTAGAATTGAATTTATATGTTATGATGAAGTCCTTAGAACTACTTTCAAAATGATAAAAGAAGATTTATCATGTAGTTATTAAATTTTGCTCACGATCAAATGATACAATTGTTATAAGGATGATAATTGTATCAAGTGTAGGTCATTGTATGCCATCTTAGTTGGTTGTCCTCTTAACCAAGACGTGTGGTGACATAGGTACGGCATATAGATGATTTGTAGGAGTACATTTCACTGAGTGTGATTACTTTCGGAGCACTCTGCTATCAAAAATTACTTTGATGAGATATAGGTATATGTGTTCCTCTGATCTGAGACTGTCTCGGTGACTTGCAAGCAACTCACTGTGCTTTGGTGTCAGATTACCTAAATTTTTAATTCGATGACGGAAGGTTTCTGGATACAGTCAAGTATTTGTGAAGTCTGAGTATAAGTTAAGAAAAGATTAATCGCTCTAAGTAAATTAGAGATGATACATCATTGTATTTCAATTCAGTAAAACTTTGGCCAAAGTAGTCCTAATGAGGAGTCACAGAATTTTTGAGGTGGAGACACAATATGGATCACTCATCCTAGGTTGATAGTTTAATGCAAAGTCATCTTTGAGCATCGAATGTCAAAGAGATAAATTATATGGTAACTATATCCATATGGATTCTAGAGTGTTGTTGTATTTTGATGGTGCAACAGAAGGATTAGGTGTTTAAAATTTTCATTCAAAACACCCAATGCACCGGAAGCCCTAATGCTCAGAAACCCTTGACTATAATAATCAAAGCATAATAAATATAAATTAGGATAAGAAAAATATCTATAGTGCTAATCCCAATTTTTACAAGGCATCCAAGTATCCATCCTCCAATGATGATCCACATAGAAATTAAACCAAAGACAGCGCTCCTTCTTCACCTTGCTTCAAGAGTTCTAGCCCTTAAAACTCGACTAGCCTCATACCAGTCATATTTCTTCAAGAACCTGACATCACCCTCTTAGAACCTCCTCTGGACTTCTGATTCTCCTTCTTTAGGACCCTTACAACCCTTGCTAGGACCAGATAAGGTTTTGTCTTAAATCCCAAAGTCTTGTCCTAAAACTAAGATAGGTTGTAAGAAAGAAAGGAGAGCAACCGGAGAGAAATTGAAAACCCCTCTAAATTTCATTGGACACCCAGCACCCTAGTCAATTTATAGCCACCAGAGGGATGCCAAAAGAGAGAGATATGCCTTATCCAAAAGGCCTATCTGATCTGATTATCAGAGATAAGAGTTTCCTCAAGCAGAAGGACTCTTATCAATGATACGTCGATCAGCACCCTACTCTGCACGTGTGCAACCAAAGAAGGGATGTTTTCACATCCCTTCTCCAATCAAAAAAATCCTCAAAAATCCATGTGGATAGGGGATTCAATCTAAATTCTATAAAATCTAAAATAGTGATAAATTCTCATAGAAAGATGCTATCCTCATACCTCTTCACATGAGTACTGATCACCATGCGTGCAGGCATCAGGATGAACTTATGGCATCCGTTTGGTATCCAGATAAGTCTGAAAAAAATTTTAAAAAATTATCAAAAATAGCTTATCAAATATAAAACATTATCATCAAAAATTGTTCTAATATAAAAGCATTTGATTGGGAGAAGGACTCTCCAAATCATGGAGAGATGCGATGCTTCTGCACACGCATGAGACATCCTTCTTATTCTAATTTTTTTTCTATCCTAAAAATTCTAGAAAAAATATATATCATACTTTGAGATGTGTACTAGAGGATAGAGGGTGATGTGGGCTATTACACATATTTTAATCTCATAAAAAAATAATTTTTTTCTTCTGCTCACGCCAACACTTGTATGCAGAACTGTTTTGCACAAAGAGTCTACCACAACTTAGACTCTTCATAATTGGCATTAACATGGGATGTGGTGTCCTAATTTGGGCTGCTTCCAGGTGAGATAATCTGATCCAAATGTCTATCAAATTGGGCTAGCTAATTAGCAAGGGATAGGATCAAATTGGTCTCCAAAGGAACAAGGGTTTCCACACATGCTAGCATGCTTAATGGAACCCTGATTGAATCTAAAATTTCAATCAACCTTTTTCAAAAAGATCCTTAGCCAATTTTTATATGTGTGTGACTCATTAGGTTCCACATCTAACTGGCAGTAGGTCCTGGTATAAGTTGACCCAATTCGATTAGATTTCAATCTAATCGATTTAGATCCAATCGAGCTAACCTGAGTTCAACAATTAGAATCCTTTCTAATTGGTGATCGAATTAAACTCTTTAATTCGATCAAAAAAAACTTACAAGTCAAGATTAATATCTAGCAACATATCATGACTACTCAAAAGATATGAAATTTGATAGAAATATCAAATATATTCTTCAGTGGCAAGTTACCGTACAATTCAATCCTTCAATCATTCCTGCACCCTGAATATGTTCATGAGTATGGAATCATATCAAACTCAAACACATATTCATATCGATTCTCAATTAACCAATGATGACTTCAATGAAGAAGTATTAGAAACTCTTTCTAATTTCCTTCCTGCTTTTAGCCAAAAGACTTTTCTCGAGTCATCTAGGATTGAAAATACACAGGATGCGATCTCCTCTTACTAGAAGTGATTGATTTTATGTTGACCTACTCACAACTCTCACTTAGAGAACCATTTTTGACATGCAAATAAGGCTTCTATTAGATGTTCTCTTTCATCGAGTCAATTCAGTAGACTCATTTTTCAAATATGCACCCACATCCTTATATTAGTATCTTACACAAGTGGCTTGTGAGACTGCCATCCTCTCCATTAAGCATACATAGGATGTGCCAGTTGATCTAAAATATTGATCTCCGACTCAATGCTCCTATGACCAGAAATATTTAGGATTAAGATTTTAGGATTTTAGGTCTCACTAGCATGACCTATTCATATCTCCTAAAACTATTGTTCTAATCTTTGTGGTTTATCATAATCTTAGATATAATAAGATGTAGCTAATATGATGAATCTATGCCTCAAATAATACATGTCATTTCATGAGTTGAAAAATTTTAAAGAAAGTTCCATCGCAACACACTTGCGATTGGCTTATAGGACACTCATCTTTCAAGTAGTCCTAATGAGGAGTCACAAAATTTTTGAGATTGAGACACAATATGGATCACTCATCTTGGGTTGATAGTTTAACCCAAAGTCATTTTTGAGCATCGAGTGTCAAAGAGATGAATTATATCGTAACTATATCCACATGGGTTCTAGAGTGTTGTTGGGCATACATTCGGTCTATCTGGATGTCGGGTCCTATTGCTAGATGGTAATATCGATTGATATAAAAATTATTCTTATACTACCGACTTAGATTCAAACCTATGAGGTCACATACATAGAAATATCAGTCTGATCGAATGACTGATCAACGATTATGAATCATTGAAGGATTTAATTATCAATTTGACTGATGATTAATATTTTACAAAGATTGTAATAAATTATTTATTAATAGTTGATAAATTAAAAAAATAATTAATTAACGATATGATTATTAATTGGTTTAATTTGATTGAGCAATGAAGATTGGAGTAGATCTAATTGAATTAGATTCAATTAGATTAGCTTTAGATTGATTGGATGCATCTCTATTAAACAACAAGGCTTATTCCAATTGATCTCAGGGATGCAAATCAAATTCTGAGTTGAATGAGATTCAATTTAGTTTTCTATATATTTTGATTGGTCAAATCCTATTGAATAATAGGCTTGATTGGATCAAGCCCTATTGATCAATAGCTTCTCTGATATCCATTAAGATTGTATCTCTGGATCAATGGGGTTTTAATCTAACTAATTTCTAATTAGATTGGGGCCTAATTGATTTTATAATTGAGCTAAGATCTAATTAGTTAGTTTGTTATAACTAATTTTTAAATTGATTAGGATTGGATCCAAGAATTAATTAGAGTTTGACCAACATCTTGAATCCTATTTGGAATATGACTAAACCCAAACCACCCCATGTAATAATTAATTCCTCACGCCCTACTCCCTTTCACATTGAGAAAAACCCATGCCCAAAAATCAGATGGAACACCCCCTTCTCCTGTCTTCCGAATGTGAGGCATCCCTTCTTTTCTTTCTTGTCGCCCAAAGAAAAAAATAAGGGAGTAAGGGGGCATCCAAGAGTTGGATGCCCCAACATCCCACATGCCAACATCCCCTTTCTCCTCTTCTTCTTGGAGTATTTTATGAGATTTTTATTGCTGATTTTTAGGCATCAAAGAGAAGCTCCTCTACTGGTTATACAATAGAAAATTGGAGAAAAAAATTCTTTCCAAAGAGAGAAAGAGAAGGAAGAAGAAGGGTCTTCTTTCTTGTGCACAGCCTTGAAGAAGGAGTTCTTCTTCTAATTTTTTTTATTTTTTTGAATAAAAATTAGATTAGATCTAATTTTTAATATGAGAATTTAAAAAAATAAATCAAAAAAATTTGGTTGGATATTTGGGGCTTCCTAGAGTTCTAGATCAAGGAAGAAGAAGGGTCTTCTTTCTTGTACACAGCCTTGAAGAAGAAAGAGTTCTTCTTTCAGATTTTTTTTTATTTTTTTTAAAATAAAAATTAGATTGAATCTAAGTTTTAATATAAAAATTTAAAGAAAAAATATCAAAAAAATCTGATTGGATGTTTAAGGCTTCCTAGAGTTCTAGATCAGGGAGAAAAAGGGAGAAGAAGAGAGAAGAATGGTTCTTCTCTTGCATCTCTCTTTTGAATTTTTTTAGGACTTAAAAATTTATATAATTTTTAGTATAAAAAATTATATTAGATCTGATTTTTATCATAAAAAATTAGGAAAGAAAAATTCTTCTTAAGGGTATGAAAGGAAGAAAGAAAGGTTCTCTCTTGTGCGCAGAAAAATTGAAAAGAAAGAGTTCTTCTCTTGATCTCTATTGTAGAGATTAGATGCATGGATTCAGAAACAAAAGAAGAAAATCTTCTTATTTTTTATCTTCATCATATTTCTCTTAGATCAGTCAAAAGATGGTATCTTTACGAGTTAGCACTCTCGAGAAGATCGATCAGTACAAAGACTTTGTGTGGATACTCGTAGAGGCCAGACGCGTATGCGGCTGCCAAGCATCATGAAAAACCAAATACCATGGATTTTGGATGTAGTGATCTACTACCCATTGAAAGGAATATGCCCTATAATACCAATCAAAATGTGTAATTTGATGGATATTCTTTTGTCTCCCGACAACTCATGTACTTATATTTTAAATAAATAAAGGCATTTAGTTCATCATATGCTGTGTTTTATTATGATGAACCCCATAAATTAGGGCTATAGTTTTAGGGTTATGATGCGATCATACCAGTGAGACCTAAAACCTTAAAATTCTAATTTTAAATATTCTTAATCGATGGAACATTGAGTAGGGGATCAATATTTTTGGTAAGACTGGTACATCCTGTGTATGCTCGATGGAGAGGGTAATTGATCTCATAATTACTTGTGTATGACACTAATATAAGGATGTAAGTACTCATTAGAGAATGAGTTCACTGAATTGATCCAATTAAAGAACATCTGATGGAGTCTTATCTACATGTCAACAGATGTTTCTCATAGTAGGAATTGTGCATGTAAATCTTTTGACCTGAGACTGCCATAGAACCTTATAAGCATGAATCCATATTTTGGATCATACTCATTCATGATTTAATCATGTACGGGGTGTTCTAGATATGGTGTATTGCTTATGAAGGTTGTGAGTAGGTCAATATGGAAATGATCACTCCTAGTAAGAGGAGATCACATCCTATCTGCTTCGATCGAATAATGATTCAGGAAGACTTTGATCAGAGTATTATAAAAAATTAAAAATAATTTTTAATATTTTATAAATTGAATTATTATTATTTGATCGAGAGAAATATGAATATAAAATTGGGTTTGACATTTTTTGATACCCAAACTTATATTCGGGATGCAGGATGATCGTAAGATCAAGTTGCATGGTAATTTTCCACTGAAGGATATTTTTGATATTTCTATCAAAATTCTATATCTTTCAGGTAGACATGATACGTTGCTAGACATCAATCATGTCTTGTGAGTTTGATCGAATTAAAAAATTTAATTCGATCGTTAATTAGAAGCTGTTCTGATTGATCGAAATGGGTCAGCTAGATTTGACATAAATTGGCTCGGTTGTGTTCTAACCAAATTAGGTCAAATTGCACCCGAACTCATTGCTGGCTAGATGTGAAACCCAATGGGTCACACATAAAGGGAATTGATCATCGGTTTAATTTGATTAAACCATGTTTGCAAGTTGAACATGCTAGCACATGTTGCAAACCCTAGCATCTAGATTCAAATCGGATTCGAATCGGATTTCGATTTGGGCTAATTTAGAACTAATTTGAGCCAAATTAGATTTGGTCTTGAAATGGGTTCGAAGTATTCTGATTGGACTTACTGTTGGGTGCCAAAAATCAGGAAACCACATGCCTAAGAGTCTCTCTCTTGGCGTGTGGATTTAAGTCCATGCGCATGTGCCACATGGCGCATGGAGGGAGTTGGCACCCCTTAACTTGGTCTTATCTATTTTCTCCGTGGCTTTTATTTTACGAAAGTTTTTCAGAAATCTTAAGAGGTGCCTAAGAGTCCTTCTGAGTATTAAACTCTTCATAGACAAATTAGGAGAAGAGATAAGGATGTATCCATGCGCATGTGCCACATGGCGCATGGATGGAGTTGGCGCCCCCTTAACTTGGAATTATCCATTTTTCTTCTATATTTTTTTTTATTCTATGAGGCTTTCAGATCTCTTAGAAGGTGCCTAAGAGTCCTTCTGTATCTGAAACACTCCGTAGAATATTTGTGGGAAGAGATAAGGATGAAATCCCATGTGCCACCCCTTGGAAGCGCCCCTTGGACCAAGTCAAATGGAGAGATAGTTTTGAATTGTTCCACGCCCCTTATCTCTTGCATCCTTCCTGAAGTTGGCACCCTCTATCTTGGCCTTTGAATGGGCTTCCTTCCAGATCCAAAGGCATGGGTTGATGGTGCCAATAAGAGAAGCATTGCGACTTCTCATGTGAACACCGTAAGTTAAGATCGAAGAGTCATTCTGCAATAAGGCACCTCTTCAACCCAACTTTGATGTTCACATGGCTTTTTCTCATCAAATGGGGTATGAGAAATTGAGAGGAGGCATGAGATGAGGTGTGAGTGGGTGTGAGATGCTTGGTTTGCACCCCTACGTGCAATATAAATAAGGGTGCACACCGAGGAGTCATCGCTCATTCCAAACTCTTCCTTCTTTCTTACAATAGGCTCATCTTGTCCAATTCTCTTTATTCTTCTTCTCTAGCCTAGACAAGGTCCTGATAAAGGATAAGAAGTCTTCCAAAAAGCTTAGAGAATTGGAATAAAAATTAAGGTGACAAGGAGCAAGAAAGGAAGATAAGAAAAAGGTCCAACAGTGTGACAGCAAAGCCAAGAAAGGAGATTCTGCCCAAATTGCATTTAAATTCTGATAAATTAGAATTTAATTATAAAGAATATTTTAATAGGTGCTAGTGGGTTGATCGAGTCCCCGTGTGGATCAATGTTGGAGGGTGAACACGTGGGCACCTGGTGGAAACCCTGACGGACTGCTGCCGGCGATCGAGCACAAATTAGGGTCTAGCGATAAGAGGTATGTTTCTATACCTTATATTATGATATTAATGCATATTATATAGTTTAAATTCTGATAAGGTGATCTTGGAGTTAGATTTTGGTTTTATGATTTCATAATAATTGCTTTGAAATCCGTGCTTCCATCTTGACACCAAACCCTACAGTGGTATCAGAGCCACCTTGTTAGAATTAAATCATATGATGATATGTTAATGATTTAATAGCAATATTATAAATATGATATGATCATAATTTATAATTATTATACCATATTCATTATTTCATAATTAAATTATGATGTATATAATTATGGAATATTGCTTTGTCATATTGAATTGTGTTCACTATGATGCTAATTTCTTTTATTCATGTATTTAGTATGATATAGAAATTAAATGTGCATTGAGACCTCAAAAGCCCTCTATAAAATGATATTAAGTTATAGTGTAATTAACCAATAGCAGAACCAGTCCAGATGTCTAATTGATCAATCAGTGTCTAGGAAAGTGGTTCATGATTGGTAAAGAGAATGTGGTTTTTAATTGATTCCGTTGTCTGACCTGGCCAATTTATTGGTGTCTAAGGAAAGCAACGGGAGGACCCCCACCTCTCTCCCACTTACCTGACTGATTAGATTAATTTAATTCTTAGCTGGGATGCTTGGTGTTATATTCACTACATTATGGCCTTCCTTCATGCTAGGACATTATTATGTCACGAACCATATTAGGTTCGTTGTGTAACCACAAGACCAATTATGGAAACTGACATAATATTGTTCTAGCGCATCGAGATGCTTACAGCATTTTTGAGTATAATGCTTTGTTGTGTAACCACAAGAGCATTTATATTCTATTTTGACTGTATTAAAATGAAGGGTCCTACTTAACTAAAATATTATGGTTTGTTGTGTAAACACAAGGCTATTAATGTTTTAGAGGCCTGGGTTTTTATTGAGAATTGTATGAGATGCAATTGAAAAGAGTTTCCTACCTTTAAACTTATAAAAGGTTTTTTGTGCAACCACAAGATCTTTTATAAGGAATTAGGGTCTCAATCCCACTAAGAAAATCAATCAGGATTTTCTCGAACATCATACTAGAGGGTTATGATGTCTGATAAAATAGTGGGAGACACAATAAAATTAAAGTCCTAATTTAATTGTGCATATCATCTTGAGTTGTTTGCTTATGTAATGTTCTTTATTATGTAGATTAATGGCTTCTTCACTTTCACTTCGCTCCATTTTGGATACAAATAAATTGACTGGTACCAACTATGTGGACTGATTGAGAAATCTTAAAATAATACTTAGTCAAGAGAAGCTTTCTTACATCCTCGATACCCCTGACATTGAGCCAGTTGGGGAGGATACCACAGAGGAAGAAAAAGCCACATATAGGATGTGGCAAAATGATTCTTTAACTGTCAAGTGTATCATACTTGCCTCTATGACAAATGAGTTGCAGAGGCAGCATGATAGCATGGACACTCATTCCATATTGCTCAATTTAAAAGAGCTTTATGGGGAATAGAGTATGACTGCTAGATATGAGATATCTAAGCAGTTGTTTCATGCCGGAATGGCAGAGGGGTCATCCGTACAAAACCATATTTTGATGGTTATGGACCTGATCACTCATTAGGTCAATTAGGTTTTGTTATGGATGGAGAGTTGAGTCAGGATCTAATCATGCAATCACTCTCAGAATCATTTTCTCAGTTTGTCGTGAACTATCATATGAACAAACTGAATTTTTCCTTGCCTGAGCTGTTAAATATGCTCAAGACAACAGAGAGCCATATCAAGAAGGATAAGGCTCCTCTTCTTCTTGTGGATGGGATCTCTAAGAAGAAGGCAGGCAAAAAGGGTTCTAAAAGGAGGCTGAACCCTAAAGGTGATATAAATAAGAGGAAGAAAGGAAAGAAGACCTCTGGACAGTCGACCTACTTTCACTGCGGCAAGGCAGGTCATTGGAAAAAGAATTGCAAGGTTTACCTCGCAACAGTGAAGACTAGTGCAAATAATGCACCAAAAGGTATGTATGAGATACATACAATATTATCATTGAATTCTTCCATTTCAAACTCTTGGGTATTGGATACTGCCTGTGGTTTTCATATCTACAAATCATTACAGGGGCTGCAAAAAATTAGAAGTTTGAGGAAGGGAGACTTCGAGCTCTGCGGTACTGGAGGAGAGTCTATCCAAGCAGAAGCTGTAGGGATAAATATCTTGAAGTTTTCTTCTGAAAAGATCTTAGAGCTAACAAATTGTTATTACATGCCTAAGATCATTAGAAATATTATATCTGTACCCTTATTGATAAAACAAGGATATCAAATATTTGTAACGAGCAATGGTTGCTCGATTAATTTTTCTAATGAAATAATTTGCCATGGTATTTTTTGACAATGGTTTGTTGACTCTATGCTTGAATGATAATATTTTTCATGTTGATGAAAATAGTAAACGTAAGAGAGATAATGTAAATAATACTTTACTTTGGCATTGTCGACTTGGTCATATTAGTGAGACCAGGATTAACAAGTTGTACAAAGAAAAGTTCTTTGATCCTTATGATTGTGAATCATTAGGAACTTGTGAATCATGTCTCATGGGTAAAATGATCAAGACTTCATTTAATGGACATGGAGATAGGACAAACGAGTTGTTAGGACTTGTACATACAGATGTATGTGGTCCTATGACAATCCAGGCCAGAGGTGGATACTCTTATTTTATTACATTTACAGATAATTTATCTAGGTTTAGATATGTGTATCTTATGAAACATAAATCCAAAGTCTTTGATAAATTCAAAGAGTATCAAAGTATGGTCGAAAAATAAACTGAAAAAAGTATAAAAATTCTTCGATCTGATCGAGAAGGAGAATACTTATCCAATGAATTTTTAGACCATCTTAAGGTAAAGAGAATTATCTCTGAATGGACACCTCTTTATATGCCATAATTAAATGGTGTAGCCGAAAAGAGGAACCGTACTTTATTAGATATGGTGCGGTCCATGATGTGCTTCACTAAGTTGCCTATTTCTTTCTGGGGTCATGCTTTAGAAACCGCAATAATTATTTTGAATAGAGTGCCTTCTAAATCTGTATCTAGCACTCCATATGAGATATGGAGAGATAAGAAACCCAATCTTAAATATTTTAAGATATGGAGATGTTCAGCATATGTCAAAAGAAATTTTGGACATAAGCTAGATGCTAGAGCAGATAAATGTTTGTTTGTAGGATATCCTAAGGATAGTATAGGATATCTATTGTACCACCCTACTGAACAAAAGGTATTTGTAAGTAGGCATGCCACTTTCATGGAGAAAGAATTTATCCTAGAAAGAGGCAGTGGGAGAAATATTGAAATTAATGAAGTTCAAAAAAAATAAATAGATATTTCTCAACCAAATATTCACATAAATAAGGAAGAACCATAACACATAACTCCTATCCATAGGTCAGATAGGGTATGACATGTACCTATAAGGTATGGGTTCATTATTGAGAATAATGAAGCCCAAGTCATTGAGAATGACGAACCTTTGACCTATACGGAAGCTGTCCTGAGTAAGGACTTAGACAAATGGCAGGAGGTCATGAAATCCGAGATGGACTCCATGTACACCAACAAAGTATGGACTTTGATTGATGCACCAGAAGGGGTAAACCCTATTGGGTACAAATGGGTCTATAAGAAAAAGATTGGAGCAAATGGTCAAATAGAAACCTATAAAGCTAGATTGGTAGCTAAAGGTTTTAGGCAAAAATAGGATATTGATTATGATGAAACTTTTTCACCTGTTGCCATGCTCAAATCTATTCAGATTATGCTTGCAATAGCAGCATACTATGATTATGAAATATGGCAAATGGATGTTAAGACCACCTTCTTGAATGGTTTTCTAGAAGAGGAGGTCTACATGTCATAGCCAGAGGATTTTATCTCAAATAACAGACCAAATCAGGTATGCAGGCTTAAAAAATCTATTTATGGATTAAAGCAAGCCTCAAGGAGTTGGAACATCTACTTTGATGTAACAGTCAAAGAGTTTGACTTCATCAAGAATGTGGATGAACCGTGTGTATACAAGAAGACTAGTGGGAGTGCTATAGTTTTCTTGATTCTGTATGTGGATGACATACTCCTCATTGAGAATGATATCCCAATATTACAATCAGTCAAGTTATGGCTATCTAATAAGTTTTTCATGAAAGACTTGGAAGAAGCATCCTATATACTTGGAATTAAGATCTATAGAGATAGATCTAAAAGGATGCTAGGCTTATCTCAGTCTAAGTACATTGACTTAATACTGAAAAGGTTCAGTATGGATGGGAGTAAAAGAGGTTACTTACCCATGAGTCAAGGCATACATCTCTCTAAGAAGATGTCTCCTAAGATACCTGAAGAGATAAATAGAATGAGTTCTATTCCTTATGCTTCGGCTGTAGGATCAATAATGTATGCTATGTTATGTACCAGGCCTGATGTAGCTTATGCCTTAGGCATAGCCAGTAGATTTCAGGCTGATCCAGGAGAGGATCATTGGAAGGCTGCAAAAAATATTCTAAAGTACTTAAGAAGGACTAAGGATATTTTTCTTATATATGGTGGATCTGATCTTAAACTAGAAGGATACTCTGATTCTAGTTTTCAATCAGACCCAGATGATAGCAAATCTATTTCAGGGTATGTCTTTACTTTGAATGGTGGAGCAATGAGTTGGAAGAGCTCTAAGTAGTAGACTGTAGCTGACTCAACCACAGAGGCAGAATACATAGCTGCAAGTGAAGCCACCAAGGAAGCTGTCTGGATGAAGAAGTTCATCACTGAATTGGATGTTGTTCCTAAGATTGAGAACCCAGTATCACTTTATTGTGATAATACTGGAGCAGTTGCTCAAGCAAAGGAACCCAGGTCTCACCATAAATCCAAGCACATTTTGAGATGCATCCATCTCGTTCGTGAAATAATTGAAAGACAAGATGTTATTATTGAACGAGTAGACACAAAGAACAACATAGCAGATCTGTTCACTAAAGCTTTACCACAGCAACAGTTCGATCGTCGGGTTGAAATATAAGGGCGATTGGCTTTAGTGCAAGTGGGAGATTGAAAGGAATATGCCCTATAAGCCAATCAAAATGTGTAATTTGATGGATATTCTTTTGTCTCCTGACAACTCATGTACTTATATTTTAAATAAATAAAGGCATTTAGTTCATCATATGCTGTGTTTTATTATGATGAACCCCATAAATCAGGGCTATGGTTTTAGGGTTATGATGCGATCATACCAGTGAGACCTAAAATCTTAAAACCCTAATTTTAAATATTTCTAGTCGATGGAACATTGAGTAGGAGATCAATATTTTTGGTAAGACTGGTACATCCTATGTATGCTCGATGGAGAGGGTAATTGATCTCACAATTACTTATGTATGACACTAATATAAGGATATAAGTGCTCATTAGAGAATGAGTTCACTGAATTGATCCAATTAAAGAACATCTGATGGAGTCTTATCTACATGTCAATAGATGTTTCTCATAGTGGAAATTATGCATGTAAATCTTTTGACCTGAGACTGCCATAGAACCTTAAAAGCATGAATCCATATTTTGGATCATACTCATTCATGATTTAATCATGTATGGGATATTTTGGATATGGTGGATTGCTTATGAAGGTTGTGAGTAGGTCAATATGGAAACGATCACTCCTAGTAAGAGGAGATCGCATCCTATCTGCTTCGATCAAATAATGATTCAAGAAGACTTTGATCAGCTCATTATAAAAAATTAGAAATAGTTTCTAATATTTCATAAATCGAATCATTATTATCTGATCAAGAGAAATATGAATATAAAATTGAGTTTGATATTTTTCTATACCCAAACTTATATTCGGGATGCAAGATGATCGTAAGATCAAGTTGCACGATAATTTTCCACTGAAGGATATTTTTGATATTTCCATCAAAATTCTATATCTTTCAGGTAGACATGATACATTGCTAGATGTTAATCATATCTTGCGAGTTTGATCGAATTAAAAAATTTAATTCGATTGTTAATTAGCAGCTGTTCTGATTGATCGAAACAGGTCAGCTAGATTTGACCTAAATCGGGTCGATTGTGTTCTAACCAAATTAGGTCAAATTACACCCGGACTCACTGCTGGCTAGATGTAGAACCCAATGGGTCACATACAAAGGGAATTGATCATGGGTTTAATTTGATTAAACCATGTTTGCAAGTTGAACATGCTAGCACATGTTGCAAACCCTAGCATCTAGATTCAAATTGGATTCGAATCGGGTTCCGATTTGGGCTAATTTAGAACCAATTTGAGCCAAATTGGATTTGGTCTTGAAATGGGTTCGAAGTATTCTGATTGGGCTTACTGTTGGATGCCAAAAACTAGAGAACCACATGCCTAAGAGTCTCTCTCTGGCGTGTGGATTTAAATCCATGTGCATGTGCCACATGGCGCATGGAGGGAGTTGGCACCCCTTAACTTGGTCTTATCTATTTTCTCCATGGCTTTTATTCTAGAAAAGTTTTTTAGAAATCTTAAGAGGTGCCTAAGAGTCCTTTTGAGTATTAAACTCTTTGTAGAAAAATTAAGAGAAGAGATAGGGATGTATCCATGCGCATGTGCCACATGGTGCATGGATGGAGTTGGCGCCCCCTTAACTTGGAATTATCCATTTTTCTTCCGTATTTTTTTTTATTCTACGAGGCTCTCAGATCTCTTAGAAGGTTCCTAAGAGTCCTTCTGTATCTGAAACACTCCATAGAATGTTTGTGGGAAGAGATAAGGATGAAATCCCATGCGCCACCCCTTGGAAGCGCCCCTTGGACCAAGTCAAATGGAGAGATAGTTTTGAATTGCTCCATGCCCCTTATCTCTTGCACCCTTCCTAAAGTTGGCACCCTCTATCTTGGCCATTGGATGGGCTTCCTTCCAGATCCAAAGGCATGGGTTGATGGTGCCAATAAGAGAAGCATTGCGACTTCTCATGTGAACACTGTAAGTTAAGATCGAAGAGTCCTTCTGCAATAAGGTGCCTCTTCAACCCAACTTTGATGTCCACATGGCTTTTTCTCATCAAATGGGATATGAGAAATTGAGAGGAGGCCTGAGATGAGGTGTGAGTGGGTGTGAGATTCTTGGTTTGCACCCCTACGTGCAATATAAATAGGGGTGCACGCCGAGGAGTCATCGCTCATTCCAAACTCTTCCTTCTTTCTTATATTAGGCTCATCTTGTCCAATTCTCTTTATTCTTCTTCTCTAGCTTAGACAAGGTCCTGATAAAGGATAAGAAATCTTTCAAAAGGCTTAGAGAATTGAAATAAAAATTAAGATGACAAGGAGCAAGAAAGGAAGGCAAGTAAAAGGTCCAACAGTGTGACAGCAAAGCCAAGAAAGGAGATTCTGCCCAAATTGCATTTAAATTTTGATAAATTAGAATTTAATTGTAGAGAATATTTAAATAGATGCTAGTGGATTGATCGAGTCTCTATGTGGATCAATGTTGGAGGGTGAACACATGGGCACCTGGTGGAAACCCTGACGGACTACTGCCAGCGACCGAGCACAAATTAGGGTCTAGCGATGAGAGTTATGTTTCTATACCTTATATTATGATATTAATGCATATTATATGGTTTAAATTCTGATAAGATGATCTTGGAGTTAGGTTTTGGTTTTATGATTTCATAATAATTACTTTGAAATCCGTGCTTCTGCCTTGACACCAAACCCTACACCCACATTCTGGTATGAGGTTTTAATCTCAATTAATATTTGGATATGATCTGAATATAAAATAAATATGATCTATGCTTTCTAAATTTTAGATTTTAGATGCGCATACATGCATATTAGTTCATATCATAGATCCTGTATGGTGATTTTAGATTTGATCTATGCATACATTGTAGATTAAATTATTTAATCTATGTATGTTCTACTATAAAATTTTGAAAATGCATGTACATCACCTATCACGCTTCCCTTCAAATGGTATCAGAGCGCAGGTTCATTATGATATGAACATATATGCATGTAAAGTTGAAATCTAGATTTAGCAGTACATAAAATGTGTTATGATCTGATTTTAGATATGATCTAATATAAAATTAGATCTAATACAATCTAGATTTGATCTAAATTTTTGCATATATGATATGAGAATTAGATTAGATATTCTGAGTAGCAAAATACTCAGATTGGATAATCGCCAGGCCATCCAGTCATAAGAGCAAGTACGATTATATGATCCTCTCTTTCCATTCAATGGGGTACTCTTCATGGTGTGTAGGGGTGCCACGTGAGGTCCCATGAAGAAGAAAGTAAAAGAAGAAAACTTATTTTTCTGCAAAATCCTAGATGTTGAAACCTAAGATTTGTTGTATATGATACAAAGCATGAATTGTATGAAAAGTAAAATATCTAATCTATATGATTAAAATTATTTTAATCATGAGAATAAAATTTGAAATCTTAAATATTTAGATATGATCTAAAATTTATTATGATTGATTTTATTTTAGTTTATGCAAGAATTTTTAGATCTAAAACTATGTGATATCTATTGACATACCAACTGAGTCGACTAGTTTTGAACTGAGCCAACCCAATCTTCTACTTTAATCAGTTCAGTGCTCACTGATCGAATCTAGTTGACTCAGACCGAATAATAATGGTTACTATTCATAATCAGTTAGTTGACCAAGTATTAAACTTAGTCGACTGTTGCTGCATGAATTGATTTTGATGATTACAAAATATTTGAGGGGGTTACTAATGATTTGGCTTGGAAAAAAACTTATTGTATTTCAGGGGCAAAATCATAATTTTATCAAGTTCTGATTCGAATACCTCAAGAGCAAGAATAAAAAATTTGTGATATATTGGAGGTAATTTCATATTTTTTGGATGTTTATTTTGAGAGAAAATCAAGTTTAAAAAATTGGGTCGACCCCCTGGATCGACTCCTGTCAAAAGGGGCTGAACGACATGCTATTTTTGGCTGGCACACCCAAAAGGGATGACCTTAGGGGTCGACCTCTATTACTGTGTAAGTCAAAAATACAGAACAGTCACTTTCTATTCTGCGCCATAGAGGTTGACCCCATGAGTCGATCCCTGTGCAAAGGTCGACCCCATGAGTCGACTCCTGTGATGGAAAATTTTTGGAATGGCTAGTTTATCAGCTGGTTTTGGTCGTATTTAATTCTCATTTAATGATCTCCAATGGCTCAAAATCTGTCCAGATTACTCTCCAGCATCAATTGAAGATATAAAGACACTTAAAGAAGGAAAAATAAAAAGGTTTTCAAGCATTTATTTTCAGCCCTAAGCAAAAAGTCTTTTTCAAGCAAAAGAAGCTTTTGTTTCAAGTTCACCAACCCCTCAAGAGTTCATTCAAATCTTCAACAACCTTGAGAAAAATTAGAAAAGCTTCTTCCTTGTTGTGTAAAGTGTATTTAAAATTTTTATTTGCTTATTAAAGGAGCTAAACTTGTATTTCATTGTCATTAACTCTTATACTCTGTTTTTGTCTTGAATTTTAGTTTTGGAAGGATTCCAAAATTTGGATAGGATGATCCGAACCTTGAATCGAATTGTATTGGATTGGCTTGTACCTGAAAAATAAGTATTCTAACTAAAGATAGCTAGAGTCAGAGGTACCGACGTTGTATTCTTGTTGAATACGTTTTAGTGGATTTAAATTCTTAAGTAAGAGCTTGGGGAGTGGATGTAGGTACAAGGTTGGCATCGAACCACTATAAACCTTGATTGTCTGTGGTGTGCTTAGTTGCTCTCTTTCAAAATTTCTTTACTTTCTTGCATTCTTACATCTCATTTCTACACTTTGCTTAAATCACTCACTATATATCACTTGCTTATTATTACTTAATTCTTGTGGTTCTAAATTAACTTTAAAATTTTAAAAATCCAATTCACCCCCCCCCCCCACTTTTGGGTTGCATAGCTGGGCAACAAGGGGTATCAGAGCTCGATACTCTAGCCCTACTTAGATTTAACCATTAAAAAGCTAAAGAACTATGGCAACTCAAGTTGATGCTTCACTAGCCGAGGGGCAGTCCACAAACCGACCTTCACTTTTCAATGGATCAAACTACACCTATTAGAAAGCTCGAATAAAAATTTTTATTCAAGCACTTGACTATGATATGTAGAGTATCATAGTTAATGGACCACACACACCCACTAAGATAATTGATGGTGTTGAATCAACCAAATCCGAAAAAGAATCGGATGAGGTTTACAAGAAAATGGCTCAACTCAATGCTAAAGCCATAAATGTTTTATATTGTGCTTTAGATGCTAATGAATTTAATCGCATTTCAACATGCATGTCGGCTAAAAAAATATGGGATAGGTTAGAAGTAACACATGAAGGTACTAATCAAGTTAAAGAATCAAAAATTAACATGCTTATGCACAAATATGAACTCTTTAAAATAGAGCATGATGAATCAATAACTGAAATATTTACTCATTTTATGGATATTATTAATGATCTAAAAAGTCTTGGTAAGTCTTATTCTAACAGCGATTTTGTGAGAAAGATTCTTAGGTCTTTACCAAAGACTTGGGAGGCTAAAGTGACGGTAATCCAAGAAGCCAAAGATCTGAATGTCTTATCCTTAGAGGAGCTTCTAGGATCGCTAATGACAAACAAGCTAAGCATAAAACAATATCAAGAAGAAAATATCAAGAAGAAGAGGACAATCGCCCTCAAATCCACTGCTCAACTCGATGAAGAATCCAATGAAATAGAAAATGAAGAGCAAGATGAAGAAATAGCCCTCATCCCTAGAAAGTTTAAAAGATTTTTGAAGAAAAAAAATAAGGGATGAGGAAGAGGCCACCTACAAAAGGAGAGCATAGCAAGGAGAAGGATAAGGAGCAACCCCTTATTTACTATTATTATAAGAAGTCGGGGCACTTTAGGTCCGAATGTTCACAACTTAAGAAGGGCCTCAAGAAGTACAAGAAAAAGGCTATGATGGCTACATAGAGTGATAGTGATGAGTCAAGCTCCGAAAAAGAAGATTCATATGAACAAGCCAACTTGTACCTTATGGCATATGAAAATAAGATAAACGCTGAAACTCTTAATGATTTTACTTTTGAAGAACTTCAAGAAGCATGTTATGATCTAGTTGATGATCTAAAGAAGTTAAGGGTAAAGAACAAAGAATTAAAATCAAAGAATCAATCTTTACTAAAAAAAAATGAGATTATTTCAAATAAAAAATTGATCTTGACACAAAAAAATCTGAACTTGAAAAATAAAATTGTTAAGTTAAAACCTATGGTAGAAAAGTTTACTCTCAGTTCAAATAAACTTCAAATGATACTTGACAATCAAAAGGCCATTTATGATAAAGTCGATCTTGGCTACACCCCTTTAAAGAAATAAAAATTTTTGAAAAATATCTTTGTGAACTCATCAAGTAATAAGTTTTCAAATACTACTTGCTTTAAATGTGGTAAAGTAGGACACATTCTATACATGTTTCTCAAACAAATCTGAAAATTCTAATGTGAAGAAAATATGGATTCCAAAAGGAACCATTATAACTAACCAAAAAGGATCCAAGAAAACTTGGGTACCTAAAGTCAAAACTTGATTTTTGTATGTATGTGTGTCTTGCATCCCAAAGAATGAATCGAAAATGGTATCTTGATTGTAGGTGCTCAAGACACATGACCGATGATGAATCTCAATTCATCATACTTGATGCAAAAGATGGAGGGATAGTCACCTTTGGAGACAATAGCAAAGAAAAGATCATCGGTATAGGTAACATTGGTATCACTCTCTCCAAGTATATTAAAAATATTTTATTAGTAAATGGTTTGAAACATAATCTATTAAGCATTAGTCAATTTTGTGACAAAGAGTATAAAGTTATTCTTGAATCTTTATTATACATAGTAACTAGTCCCAATGATGAAGGCATTAAATTTGTTGGGCATAGATATGATAATGTTTATATGGTAGATTTGAATAATCTTTCCAAGATAAATATGTAATGCCTAGTAGCCTTAAATATCAAGATTAATGAGACTAGTTGGCTTTGGCATCGTAGGCTTGCACATATTAGCATGCATTCACTTTCAAAACTTATTAAAAAAGAATTGATTACCAGCTTACCTAAATTAAATTTTGAAAAGGACAGAATTTGTGATGCGTGCCAACTAGGTAAACAAACAAAACTCTCATTCAAATCTAAAAATATTGTTTCAACTTCTAGGCTATTAGAATTATTACACATGGATTTATTTGGACCCACTAGAACTACTAGTTTAGGTGAAAAATGATATGACTTTGTAATTATTGAAGATTTCTTTCATTTTACATGGGTTTTTTTTTTGACACATAAGGATGAAGCTTTTTATGTATTCTCAAAATTTTTTCAAAAAGTTACTAATGAAAAAGATTTTTCAATTCAAAATATTCGAAGTGATCATGGAATCGAATTTAAAAATCAAAATTTTAAAAAGTTTTGTGATGAAAAAGGCATTGACCATAATTTTTTAGTACTTAGGACACTCCAACAAAATGGGGTAGTAGAAAAAAAAAATAGAATCCTTAAAAAAATGGCCCATACCATGCTATGTGAAAGCAACCTCTCAAGATACTTTTGGGTGAAAGCAATTAACACGGCATGTTATATATTAAACCATGCTTTAATTAGACCAATTCTAAAGAAAACATCCTATGAGCTTTGGAAAAGAAGCAAATCAAACATTGCATATTTTTATATTTTTGATTGTCGATGTTTTGTTTTGAAAAGAGAGATTAGAAAAATTTGATGCAAAATCTGATGAAGCTATTTTTTTTTATTACTCCTCTTTTAGCAAAACTTTTAGAGTTTTCAATAAAAGAACCTTAGTAGTAGAGGAGTCAATACATATTGTTTTTTATGAGAGTAATGATCTTCCTTCAAGGAAGAATGAAGGTATTGATGATGTAGATTTTCTTATAGAAGGGATGAAGAAGATCACCCTAAAAGACTCAACAATTCAAAATGAAGAAGAACATGAAAATAAATAAGAGGATGAAGGTGAAGAACAACAAGAACAACCTCAAGATTCAAATGATCTACCCAAAGAATGAAGGTATGATCACATTCACCTCAAAGAATTAATCATTGGTGATCCTACACATAGAGTAAGAACTTTTTCTTCACTTAGAGATGCATACAATCATTTTATATTTGTTTCTCATTTTGAACCTAAAATCATAGATGAAGCTGAAAAATATTATAATTGGATAAATACAATACAAGAAGAACTTAATCAATTCGAAAGAAATAATATATGGACTTTAGTATCAAGACCTAAAAATTATCCAGTAATTGACACAAAATGGGTATATAGGAATAAATTAGATAAACATGAAAATATAATAAGGAATAAAGCAAGATTGATTGCAAAGTGTTATAATCAAGAAGAGAGAATTGATTTTGATGAGATCTTTGCACCTGTTGCTAGATTAGAAGCAATTAGGCATTTTCTTGTGTATGCATGCTTTATAAATTTTAAGTTATTCCAAATGGATGTCAAAAGTACTTTTCTAAATGGTTATATTGCTGAAGAAGTATATGTAGAACAACTTCCTAATTTTGAAAATCATGCTTTGTCTAATCATATTTTTAAATTAAATAAAGCATTATATGGTTTAAAACAAGCACCTAGGGCTTGATATGAAAGGTTAAGTAAATTCTTGCTTAATAACAATTTTTCAAGAGAAAATATAAACACAATCCTTTTCATTAAAAAAATTATGATGATATCTTAGTTATACAAATATACGTTGATGATATTATATTTGGATCTACTAATGAAACTCTTTGTCAAAATTTTGCTAAGCTCATGCAGGGAGAGTTCGACATGAGCATGATGGGAGAACTTACATTCTTCCTCGGACTCCAAATCAAACAAACAAAGAAAAAGATCTCCATCACTCAAAGCAAGTACACAAGAGAACTACTTAAAACATTTAGAATGGAGGACTCCAAAGCAATTGGTATACCCATGAGCCCATCATGTAAGCTTGACAAGGATAAAAGAAGTAAAAATGTAAACTTAAAATTTTATAGAGACATGATTGGTTCTTTATTGTATTTATTGCTCCATGAATTGATTTTGATGATTACAAAATATTTAAGGGGGTTACTAATGATTTTGGCTTGGAAAAAGACTTATTGTATTTCAGGGGCAAAATCATAATTTTATCAAGTTTCAATTTGAATACCTCAAGAGCAAGAACAGAAGATTTATAATTTATTAAAGATAATTTCATATTTTTTAGATATTTATTTTGAGAGAAAATCAAGTTTAAAGAATTGAGTCGACCCCTTAGGTCGACTCCTGTCAAAAGGGGCTGAACGGCACGCTATTTTTGGCTAGCACACCCAAAGGGGACGACCCTATGAGTCGACCTCTGTCACTGTGCAAGTCAAAGATATAAAATAGTCACTTTCTATTCTGCACCACAGAGGTCGACCCCATGAGTCGACTCTTGTGCATGAGTCGACCCCTATGACAGAAAATCTCCATAACGGATAGTTTTTCAGCTCATTTTGATCTTATTTAATGCTTATTTAATGATCTCCAATGGCTCTAAATCTACCCAGATTACTCTCCAGCATCAATTGAAGATATAAAGGCACTTAAAAGAGGAAAAATATAAGGTTTTCAAGCATTCATTTAAGCCCTAAGCAAAAAGCCCTCTTCAAGCAAAGGAAGCTTTTGTTTCAAGTTCACCAACCTCTCAAGAGCTCATTCAAGTCTTCAACAACCTTGAGAAAAATCAGAAAAGCTTCTTCCTTATTGTGTAAAGTAT
This sequence comes from Elaeis guineensis, assembly GCF_000442705.2. Classification (NCBI taxonomy): domain Eukaryota; kingdom Viridiplantae; phylum Streptophyta; class Magnoliopsida; order Arecales; family Arecaceae; genus Elaeis; species Elaeis guineensis. The sequence continues at coordinate 93,338,227 of NC_026004.2, read as the reverse complement.
ATTTAAAATTTTTATTTGCTCATTAGAGGAGCTAAACTTGTATTTCATTGTCATTGACTCTTATACTCTGTTTTTGTCTTGAACTTTAGTTTTAGAAGGATTTCAAAACTTGGATAGGTTGAGCCGAACCTTGAATCAGATTGTATTGGGTTGGCTTATATCCAAAAAATAAGTGTTCTAGCTAGGGATAGCTAGAGTCGGAGGTACCGATGTTGTATTCTTATTGAATACATTCTAATGGATTTAAATTCTAAAGTAGGAGCTTGGAGAGTGGATGTAGGTGCAAGATTGGCATCGAACTACTATAAATTTTGATTGTTTGTGGTGTGCTTACTTGCTCTCTTTCTAAATTTTTTTACTTTCTTACATTCTTGTATCTCATTTTTATATTTTGCTTAAATCACTCACTACAAATAACTTACTTATTATTACTTAATCCTTGTGGTTCTAAATTAATTTTAAAATTTTAAAAACCTAATTCATCCTCCCTCTTGGGTTGCATAGCTGGACAACAAGTGGTATCAGAGCTCGATGCTCTAGCCTTACTTTGATTTAACCATCAAAAAGCTAAAGATCTATAGCAACTCAAGTTGGCGCTTCACTAGTCGAAGGCCAGTCCATAAACCGACTTTCACTTTTCAATGGGTCAAACTACACCTATTGAAAAGCTCGAATAAAAATTTTTATTCAAGTACTTGACTATAATATATGAAGTATCATAATTAATGGACCACACACACCCACTAAGATAATTGATGGTGTTGAATCAACCAAATTCAAAAAAAATGAGATGAGGTTGACAAGAAAATAGCTCAACTCAATGCTAAAGCCATGAATATTTTATATTGTGCTTTAGATGCTAATGAATTTAATCATATTTCAACATACATGTTAGCTAAGAAAATATGGGATAGGTTAGAAGTAACACATGAAGGCACTAATCAAGTTAAGGAATCAAAAATTAACATGCTTGTGCACAAATATGAACTCTTTAAAATGAAGCATGATGAATCAATAACTGAAATATTTACTCATTTTATAGATATTATTAATAATTTAAAAAGTCTTGGTAAGTCTTATTCTAACAGCGATCTTGTGAGAAAAATTCTTAGGTCTTTATTAAGGACTTGGGAGGTCAAAGTGACTGCAATCCAAGAAGCCAAAGATCTTAATATCTTACCCTTGGAAGAGCTTCCAGGATCGCTAATGACACACGAGCTAAGCATGAAACAACCTCAAGAAGAAGATGTCAAGAAGAAGAGGACAATCATCCTCAAATCCACTGCTCAACTCAATGAGAAATCCGATGAACAGAAAATGAAGAGCAAGATGAAGAAATAGCCCTCATCACTAGAAAGTTTAAAAGATTTTTGAAGAAAAAAAAACAAAGGATAAGGAAGAGACCACCTACAAAAGGGGAGCATAGCAAAGAGAAGGATAAGGAGCAACCCCTTATTTATTATGAATGTAAGAAGCTAGGGCACTTTAGGTCCGAATGTCCACAACTTAAGAAGGGCCCCAAGAAGTACAAGAAAAAGGCTATGATTGCTACATGGAGTGATAGTGATGAGTCAAACTCCGAAGAAGAAGATTCACATGAACAAGCCAACTTATGCCTTATGGCATATGAAAATAAGATAAATGCTGAAACTCCTAATGACTTTATTTTTGAAGAACTTGAAGAAGTATTTTATGATCTAGTTAATGATCTAAAGAAGTTAGGGGTAAAGAATAAAGAATTAAAATTAAAAAATTAATTTTTACTAAAAAAAATGACATTATTTTAAATAAAAAATTAATCTTGACACAAAAAAATTTGAACTTGAAAAATAAAATTGCTAAGTTAAAACCTATGATAGAAAAGTTCACTCTAAGTTCAAATAAATTTCAAATGATACTTGATAATCAAAAGGCCATTTATAATAAAACCGGTCTTGGCTACAACCCTTTAAAGAAATAAAAATTTCTGAAAAGCATCTTTGTGAACTCATCAAGTAACAAGTTTTCAAATACTACTTACTTTAAATATGATAAAGTAGGACACAAATTCTATACATGTTTCTCAAACAAATCTGAAAATTCTAATGTGAAGAAAATATGGGTTCCAAAAGGAACCATTATAACTAACCAAAAAGGATCCAAAAAAATTTAGATACCCAAAGTCAAAACTTGATTTTTGTATGTATGTGTATCTTGCATCCCAAGAAATGAATCAAAAATGGTATCTTGATAGCGGGTGCTCAAGACACATGATCGATGATGAATCTCAATTCATCACACTTGATGCAAAAAATTGAGGGATGGTCACCTTTGGAGATAATAGCAAAGAAAAGATCATCGGTATAGGTAACATTGGTATCACTCCCTCCAAGTATATTGAAAATATTTTATTAGTCGATGGTTTGAAATATAATCTATTAAGCATTAGTCAATTTTGTGATAAAAGGTATAAGTTATTTTTGAATCTTCATTATGCATAATAACTAGTCCCAATGATGAAGGCATTAAATTTGTTGGGCATAGACATGGTAATATTTATATGATAGATTTGAACGATCTTTCTAAGATAAACATGCAATGCCTAGTAGCCTTGAATGCCAAGATTAATGAGACTAGTTGGCTTTGGCACCGTAGGCTTGCACATATCAGCATATATTTACTTTCAAAACTTATTAAAAAGGAATTGGTTACCAGCTTACCTAAATTGAATTTTGAAAAGGATAGAATTTGTGATGCATGCCAACTAGGTAAACAAACAAAAGTCTCATTCAAATCTAAAAATATTGTTTCAACTTCTAGGCCATTAAAATTATTACACATGGATTTATTTGGACCCACTAGAACTACTAGTTTAGGTGAAAAATGATATCATTTTATAATTATTGATGATTTCTTTCATTTTACATGGATTTTCTTTTTGGCACATAAGGATGAAACGTTTCATGTGTTCTCAAAATTTTATCAAAAAGTTACTAATGAAAAAAAAATTCAATTCAAAATATTCGGAGTGATCATGGAACCGAATTTAAAAATTAAGATTTTAAAAAGTTTTGTGATGAAAATGACATTGACCATAACTTTTCAGCACCTAGGACACCTCAACAAAATGGGGTAGTAAAAAAAAATAGAATCCTTGAAGAAATGACCCATACCATACTATGTAAAAGCAACCTCCTAAGATACTTTTGGATAAAAGTAATTAACACGGTATGTTACATATTAAATCGTACTTTAATTAGATCAATTCTAAAGAAAATATCCTATGAGCTTTGGAAAGGAAGAAAACTAAATATTGCATATTTTTATATTTTTGGTTGCCGATGTTTTGTTTTGAACAATGATAAAGAGAGATTAGAAAATTTTGATGCAAAATTTGATGAAATTATTTTTCTTTGTTACTCCTCTTCTAGCAAAGCTTTTAGAGTTTTCAATAAAAGAACCTTAGTAGTAGAAGAGTCAATACATGTTATTTTTTATGAGACTAATGATCTTTCTTCAAAAAAGAATGAAGGTATTGATGATGCAGATCCTCTTATAGAAGGGATGAAGGAGATCACCCTAAAAAACTCAACAATTCAAAATGAAGAAGAATATGAAAACAAACCAGAGAATGAAGGTGAAGAACAACAAGAACAACCTCAAGGTTCAAATGATCTACCCAAAGAATAGAAGTATGATCACAATCACCCTAAAGAATTAATCATTGATGATCCTACACATGGAGTAAGAACTCGTTCTTCACTTAAAGATGCATACAATTATTTTGTATTTATTTCTCATTTTGAACCTAAAATCATAGATGAAGCTGAAAAAGATTATAATTGGATAAATACAATGTAAGAAGAACTTAATTAATTTGAAAGAAATAATGTATAGACTTTAGTATCAAGACTTAAAAATTATCCAATAATTGGCACAAAATGGGTATATAGGACTAAATTGGATGAATATGGAAATGTAATAAGGAATAAAGCAAGATTGGTTGCAAAGGATTATAATCAAGAAAAAAAAATTGATTTTGATGAGACCTTTGCATCTGTTGCTAGATTAGAAGCAATTAGGCTTTTACTTGCATATGCATGCTTTATGAATTTTATGTTATTTCAAATGGATGTCAAAAGTGCTTTTCTAAATGGTTATATTACTGAAGAAGTATATGTAGAACAACCCCTCAATTTTGAAAATCATATTTTTTCTAATCATATTTTTAAATTAAACAAAGCTTTATATGATTTAAAACAAGCACCTAGGGCTTGGTATGAAAGGTTAAGTAAATTTCTGCTTAATAATGATTTTTCAAGAGGAAATGTAGATACAATCTTTTTCATTAAAAGAAATCATGATGATATCTTAGTTATACAAATATACATTGATGACATTATATTCGGATCCACTAATGAAACTCTTTGTCAAGATTTTGCTAAGCTTATGCAGGGAGAGTTCGAGATGAGCATGATGGGAGAACTTACATTCTTCCTCGGACTCCAAATCAAACAAACAAAGAAAGGGATCTCCATCACCCAAAGCAAGTATACAAGAGAACTACTTAAAAAATTTGGAATGGTGGGCTCCAAAGTAATTGGTACACCCATGAGCCCATCATGTAAGCTTGACAAGGATGAAGGAGGTAAAAATATAGACTTAAAATTTTATAGAGGCATGATTGGTTTTTTATTGTATTTAACTGCTAGTAGACCAGATATTATGTTTAGTGTTTGTCTATGTACTCGCTTTCACTCAAATCCAAAAGAATCATACTTAAATATAGTTAACAGAAGTCTTAGATATTTAAATGGTACACAAACTCTAGGATTATGGTATTCTAAGAACTCATCAATTGACTTAATAGGATATTCAGATGCCAATTTTGCTGGATGTAGATTAGATAGAAAAAGTACTAGTAGAACTTGCCAATTTTTTGGAGTTAACTTAATCTCTTGGTTTAGCAAGAAGCAACATTCGGTGGCATTGTCTACGACCGAGGCCAAATACATTGCAGCCGAAAGTTGTTATGCTCAAATCTTGTAGATTAAGCAACAACTTGAGGACTTTGGCATCAAACTCAATAAAACTTTCATAAGATGTGATAACACTAGTGCTATTAATCTAACTAAAAATTTAATTCAGTACTCTAGATCAAAATATATTAAAATTAGATATTATTTCATAAGAGAATATGTCCAAAATAATGATATAATTCTTGATTATGTATGTACTGAAAAAATAATTGGTTGACATCTTTACCAAGGCCTTAAGTAAAGATAGATTTTGTAAAATTAGGAGAGACCTAAAAATCCTTGATCTATCAGCTTAAGTATCTTTCTGATTCCAAGCTCTTTGTGTCAAAAATTTATTGAATCATTTATTTGAGCTCAATTCTCATCTCTCCTTTCTTAAAAGCTCAAAACTATCCTTCACATGATCAATCTCTTAGATAGACACCCTTCCCTCAAGTTTCAAATTTTTTTGAAATTTTTTCATCATTCTTTTGAATTTTTCTAGCCATGAGTCGACCCCTAGGGTTGACCCTAGGGCAAACTTATAATTTTTATTAAAACCCATTGGGTGCTCTATTTTATTGGAAAAACTCCGTTTGTAAAGGAGCCGACTCTTGCCTTTCATCTTCCTCATCCCACCGAATAAAAACTACTCCCTTTCCACTCTCTCAACCGCAAGATTCTCTCAAAATCCCGTTTCCCATCGAATTTCCCCCTTCAAATCGCCCTTTCAGGAACTGAATCCCTTTTCTCTTTCTTCTTTGTTTGGGCGGTTCGAGTTTGCCTTAGCTTCAAATCTTATTCTCCAAACCGACGGTCTATCTCTCCAAAATTTTTATTTTTCCTCTAAAATTCTTTTCACTCTACCTCTCATTAAGTCTCCTAAGCTGTTTGCAAGTCTCTCTTGTCCGAAATGACTCCCAAATTGAAGCTATCACAGAGAAGAAAGTCTGCTCGTTGGTTAGAAGAGGATGTGCACAGAAAAAGAATGGCAGTCGAGCCCTCTCCTGCTCCAATCTCAGTTTCAGGTCTTGCTCCAGCTTCTTCACAGTCCCCACTCAGTCCAAGCAAGGTACCTCTCTCTAATCGAAAAGTGGAATCCGGGAAGAACATAGATTTTAAGTTTTTTGAAAAAGAAGGGTTCTTTATTGGATCAAAAATTAATAATCAAGAATGGAAGTTTTACTTTCTTTTGAAAAAAAATACTTATGTTGATTTGATCAGAGAATTATATTTGAATTTAAGTTACTGTAATGAAACAATAAAATTGTTAGTGAAAGGTGTTAACATTGTTCTTGATCTATTGCATTTGGGACAAATCCTGCACTTGCCTTATGAAGGTTATACTCATATGGAGCTCCCAATCAAAGAAGAAGAAATAAGTGTTATCTTAAGGAGATCTTTTACAAGAAATTTAAATAAAATAGAAGTCAAGATACTTTCAGTTAAGATGAGACTTTTGCATCACATGGTGACCAAACTTTTTATCCCTAGGAGTGGCAGGCATGACCTCTTATCTGGTAGGGATATATGCATCATGTACCATGTGATTATCGAGACCCCCTTTAACCTTCCTACTCTGATGTTTGAGGCCATGAGAGAGACCCTAAATAGGTCTAAGGCTCACCTGCCTTATGGTATGGCACTCACCCAGGTCTTTAGGAGATTCGAAGTCTGTTTTGAGGGGCAAATAGTCACCAGATTATCTCATTCCGACACCATCAACCGCCACACACTGCACAGCATGGACTTTTCTAAGACTGATGGTGGTTGGTCGAAGGGTGTTGAGGAGAGAGCAGAGGAAAGAGCAGAGGAGGAGGGACCGTCTTCACCTCCTCATGATCACAGAGCATCTCCTGATATTCAGTTTGTGTCTGATCATGAGGCTGGTCCCTCAAAGTCAGTGAGGAGGCATGTTTCTATACCACAGTCAAGGAGCAGAGTAGATCCTTCAGAGATCAAATTTGTAGATGATCAGATTGAGCTGATTTTCCAACACACTGCTTCTATTTTATCCCAGCAGTTTTCCATCTCAGATTTTACTCAGAGGATGACATCTCAGGCTGTTTCAGACCAGACTTTGATCCCTCATATCTCTACTATCTATCAGATACTTTTTGCTCAGTCCATATATATTGAGCAGCTTGAGGGATATATTCTGAGACTGACGAACAAAGTTTTAGATTTGCAGGGATAGGTATTAGCCTTAGCCCATCTCCAGCCGCAAGAGGACATCACGGAGGTCTCCAACCTATCTGCAAAGGCAGCTAGGCTTCGAGGAGTTTTGGAGAGTGGCTTTGATTTTTTGAGGAGAGGGATCAGGGACTCCAGAGAGGCTGTCTCCACTCAGATTGGTACCCTGATGTAGTCCATGTCGAGAGCTTTGGAATATTTGGACACCATCAGACTTTCTCTCCTAACACAGTCCATATCTTTTCAGGCTCCAAGACCTTCTCGCCCTTCTGCTCGTGCCGGTGCTTCTACCCATGGTCGAGGCATACATGGTCGAGGTCGTGCCTGTGGCCTTGATCTTGAGATTCCTCATCATATCTCTGATATGATTTTTTTTAGATCTAGCATAGTTAGTCGTTTATGTCTAGGATCTATCTTATGGCCTTTGTATTTGTTGACTGATTGACTCATGGATAGTTGTATTTTTTTTATATGGCCTATGACTTTTGTATGGTCTATGTATTTTGACTTGACTCTTATGTATTGTGACACTTATAACACATTTTGAATATATACATTTATATGCTTTTAACTTCTATGAATGTCTTTGGATAGATTTTTATGAATGGGATCAATTGAAATGTCTTAATTATATAATATGAAAAATGACTCATATATGTGCTATGAAATATTATGAATGGCAATATCTTCTATATGAGCAAATTGATATATCCTTTATGATTGCTATAGTGAGGAGAAATTTTTTTTATTTTTTCTTAAAAATTCCTTAAGATCTTAATTGATGTTGTCAAAAAGGAGTAGAGAAATAAAATTGAGCAATAAGCAAATGTGTCAAAGAAAATAATCTTATAAATAATTTTCAAATTAATCTTCAAAGAAAATAATTGGCTAATTAATCTTTCAAAAAAATAATCTTATAAGTAATTTTCAAATTAATCTTCAAACTACTCATGATGTATTTTATTCAAATAATTGGCTATAATATTTAAGTGATGCATCTTCATAAATTTGAAATTCTTGTTCAATACTTTATATATGTAATATTTTGCTTTTGCTCAAGTATTTTGTTATCATCAAAAAGGAGAAGATTGTTGCTCCATAAATTGATTTTGATGATTACAAAATATTTGAGGGGGTTACTAATGATTTTGGCTTGGAAAAAAATTTATTGTATTTCAGGAGCAAAATCATAATTTTATCAGGTTCTGATTCGAATGCCTCAAAAGCAAGAACAGAAGATTTGTGATCTATTGGAGGTAATTTCATATTTTTTGGATATTTATTTTGAGAAAAAATTAAGTTTAAAGAATTGAGTCGACCCAATGGATCCACTCCTGTCAAAAGAGGCTGAAAGGCATGCTATTTTTGGCTGGCACACCTAAAGGAGAAGATCCTATGAGTCGACCTCCATTGCTATATAAATCAAAGATATAGAATAGTCACTTTCTGTTCTGCACCATAGAGGTCGACCTCATGAGTCGACTCCTGTGCATGAGTCGACTCCTGTGACGAAAAATCTCCATTATGGCTAGTTTTTTAGCTCATTTTGGCTGTATTTAATGCTCATTTAATGATCTCCAATGGCTCTAAATCTGTTCAGATTACTCTCCAACATTAATTGAAGATATAAAGATACTTAAAAGAGGAATAATATAATATTTTCAAGCATTCATTTCAGTCCTAAGCAAAAAGCCCTCTTCAATCAAAAGAAGCTTTTGTTTCAAGTTCACCAACCCCTTAAGAGCTCACTCAAGTCTTCAATAATCTTGAGAAAAATCAAAAAGCTTCTTTCTTATTGTGTAAAGTGTATTTAAAGTTTTTATTTGCTCATTAGAGGAGCTAAACTTGTATTTCATTGTCATTGACTCTTATACTCTGTTTTTATCTTGAACTTTAGTTTTGGAAGGGTTTCAAAATTTGGATAGGTTGATCCGAATCTTGAATCAGATTGTATTATGTTGGTTTATACCTAAAAAATAAGTATTCTAACTTGAGACAGCTAGAGTCAGAGGTATTGATGTTGTATTCTTGTTGAATACATTCTAGTGGATTTAAATTTCTAAGTAGGAGCTTGGAGAGTGGATGTAGGTGCAAGGTTGGCACCGAACCACTATAAATCTTGATTGTTTGTGGTGTACTTACTTGCTCTCTTTCTAATTTTTTTTACTTTCTTGTATTCTTGCATCTCATTTCTGCACTTTACTTAAATCACTTACTACAAATAACTTGCTTATTATTACTTAATCCTTATGGTTTTAAATTAACTTTAAAATTTTAAAAATTTAATTCACTCTCCTTCTTGTGTTGCATAGCTGGGCAACAATATTTAACTACTAGTAGATCAGATATTATGTTTAGTATTTGTCTATGTGCTCACTTTCAATCAAATCCAAAAGAATCACACTTAAATGTAGTTAAAAGAATTCTTAGATATTTAAATGATATACAAACTCTAGGATTATGGTATTCTAAGGACTCATCAATTGACTTAATAGAATATTCAAATATCGATTTTGCTGGATGTAGATTAGATAGAAAAGGTACTAGTAGAACTTGCCAATTTCTTGGAGTTAACTTAATCTCTTGGTTTAGTAAGAAGTAAAATTCAGTGGCATTATCTATGGCCGAGGTTGAATACATTACAGTCGAAAGTTGTTGTGCTCAAATCTTATGGATTAAGCAACAACTTGAGGATTTTTGCATCAAACTCAATAAAACTCCCATAAGATGTGATAACACTAGTGCTATTAATCTAACTAAAAATTTAATTTAGCACTCTAGATTAAAACATATTAAAATTAGATATCATTTCATAAGAGAATATGTCCAAAATAATGATATAATTCTTGATTATGTATGTACTGAAAAAAATTGGCTGACATCTTTACCAAGGCCTTAAGTGAAGATAGTTTTTGTGAAATTAGGAGAGAACTAGAAATCCTTGATACATCAGCTTAAGTATCTTTCTGATTCTAAGTTCTTTTTGCCAAAAATTTATTGAATCAATTTTTTGAGCTCAATTCTCATCTCTCCTTTCTTAAAAGCTCAAAATTATCTTTCACATGATCAATCTCTTAGATAGACACCCTTCTCTCAAGTTTCAAATTTTTTTTTCTTCCAAATTTTTTCATCATTCTTTTGAATTTTTTCTAGCCATGAGTCGATCTCAAGGGTCGATCCTAGGGCAAACTTGTAATTTTTATTAAAATCCATCGGTCACTCTATTTTATTAGAAAAACTCTATTTGTAAAGGAGCCGACCTTTGCCTTTCGTCTTCCTCATCTCACCGAACAAAAACTCCTCCCTCTCCACTCTCTCAACTACAAGGTTCTCTCAAAATCCCTCTTTCCACTGGATTTTCCCCTTCAAATCGCCCTTTTAGGAACTAAATCCCTTTTCTCTTTCTTCTTCGTTTGGACGGTTCGAGTTTACCCTAGCTTCAAACCCTCTTCTCCAAACTGGTGGTCTATCTTCCCAAAATTCTTATTTTTTCTTTAAAATCTTTTTCACTCTACCTCTTATTAAGTCTCCTAAGCTGTTTGCAAGTCTCTCTTGTCCGAAATGGCTCCTAAATTGAAGCTACCACAGAGAAGAAAGTTTGCTCATAGGTTAGAGGAGGATGTGCACAGAAAAAAAATGGCAGCCGAGCCCTCTTCTACTCTAATCCCAGTTCTAGATCCTGCTCCAGCTTCTTCACAGTCTCCACTCAGTCCAAGCAAGGTACCTCTCTCTAATCAAAAAGTGAAACCCGGGAAGAACATAGATTTTAAGTTTTTTGAAAAAGAAAGGTTCTCTATTGAATCAAAAATTAAAAATCAAGGATGGAAGTTTTACTGCCTTTTGAAGGAAAATACTTATGTTGATTTGGTCAGAAAATTCTATTTAAATTTAAGTTACTACAATGGAACAGTAAAATCTTTAGTGAAAGGTTGTTCTTAATCCATTGCATTTGGGACAGATCCTGCACTTGCCTTGTGAAGCTTATACTCATATGAAGCTTCCAATCAAAGAAGAAGGAATAAATGTTATCTTAGAGAGAACTTTTACTAAAAATTTAAATAAATTGGAAGCCAAGATACTTTCAGTTGAGATGAAACTTTTGCATCACATGGTGACCAAACTTTTTATCCCTAAAAGTGGTAGGCATGACCTCTTATCTGGTTGAGATATATGCATCATGTACCATGTGATCATCGAGACCCCCTTGAACCTTCCTACTCTGATGTTTGAGGCCATGAGAGAGATCCTAAATAGGTCTAAGGCTCACCTGCCTTATGGTATGGCACTCACCCTGATCTTTAGGAGGTTCGGAGTCTATTTTGAGGGAGAGGCAGTCACCAAATTATCACATTCTGACACCATCAACCGCCACACACTGCATGCATGGACTTTTCTAAGACTGATGGTGGTTGGTCGAAGGGTGTTGAGGAGAGAGCAGAGGAGGAGGGACCGTCTTCACCTCCTCGTGATCACAGAGCATCTCCTGATATTCAGTTCATGTCTGATCATGAGACTGGTCCCTCAGAGTCTGTGAGGAGGTATATTTCTGTACCACAGTTAGGGAGCAAAGTAGATCTTTCAAAGATCAGACTTGCAGATGATCAGATTGAGCTGATTTCCCAACGCACTGCTTCCATTTTATCCCAGTAGTTTGCCACCTCAGGTTTTACTTAGAGGATGACATCTCAGGCTGATCCAGTTCAGATTATGATCCCTCATATCTCTACTATCTTTCAGATGCTTACAGCTTAGTCCGCATGACTTAAGGAGCTTGAGAGATGTATTCTGAGACTGACGGATAGAGTTTTAGATTTGCAAAGGTAGGTATTAGCCTTAGCCCATCTCCAACTGCAAGAGGACATCACAGAGGTCTCTAACCTGTCTACAGAGGCGGCTAGGCTTCGAGGAGTTTTGGAGAGTGGCTTTGATTATTTAAGGAGAGGGATCAGGGACTCCAGTGAGGTTGTCTCTACTCAGATTGGTACCCTGATGCAGTCTATGTCGAGAATTTTGAAACATTTGGACACCATTAGACTTACTCTCCTAGCACAATCCATATCTTTCCAGGCTCCAAGACCTTTTTGCCCTTCTGCTCGTGCCGGTACTTCTACCCATGGCCGAGGCAGACGTGATCGAGGTCGTGCTTGTGACTTTGATCCTGAGATTCCTCATCATATCTCTGACTCTTCTGATTCTGACCCCTCTAGCCATGATATTTATTAGATCTAGCATAGTTAGTCTTTTATGTTTATGATCTATCTTATGGCCTTTGTATTTGTTGGCTGATTGACTCATGGATAGTTATATTTTTTTTTGTATGTTACCCATGACTTTTGTATGGCCTATATATTTTGACTTGACTTATATATTGTCACACTTATGTCACATTTTGGATATATACATTTATATGCTTTTAACTTCTATTAATGTCTTTGAATTGATTTTTATGAAAGGGATCAATTGAAATGTCTTAATTATGTGATATGAAAAATGACTCATATATATGCTATGAAATATTATGAATGGCAATATCTTCTATATAAGCAAACTGATATGTCCTTTATGATTGCTATAGTGAGGGGAAGTCTTTTTCATTTTTTCTTAAAAATCTCTTAAGATCTTAATTGATGTTGTCAAAAAAGGAGAGTAGAGAAATAAAATCGAACAATAAGCAAATGTGTCAAAAAAAATAATCTTATAAGTAATTTTCAAATTAATCTCCAAACAAAATAATTGGCTAATTAATCTTCAAAGAAAATAATCTTATAAGTAATTTTTAAATTAATCTTCAAACTACTCATGATGTATTTTATTCAAATAATTGGCTATAATGTTTAAGTGATGCATCTTCATAAATTTGAAATTTTTGTTCAATACTTTATATATGTTATATTTTGCTTTTACTCAAGTATTTTATCATTATCAAAAAGGAGAAGATTGTTGCTCCATGAATTGATTTTAATGATTACAAAATATTTGAGGGGGTTACTAATAATTTTGGCTTGAAAAAAGACTTATTGTATTTCAGGAGCAAATCGTAATTTTATCAAGTTCTGATTCGAATACCTCAAGAGTAAGAACAGAAGATTTGTGATCTATTAGAGGTAATTTCATATTTTTTGGATATTTATTTTGAGAGAAAATCAAGTTTAAAGAATTGGATCGACCCCCTAGGTCGACTCCTATCAAAAAGGACTGAATGGCACGCTATTTTTAGCTGGCACACCCAAAAGGGATGACCCTAGGGGTCGAACTCTATTACTGTGCAAGGCAAAGATACAGAGCAGTTGCTTTTTGTTCTGCACCACAGAGGTCGACTCATGAGGTCCCCTATGCAAAGGTCGACCCCATGAGTCGACCCCTGTGACGAAAAATCTCCGTAACGAGTAGTTTTTTAGCTTATTTTGGTCGAATTTAATACTCATTTAATGATCTCCAATGGCTCTAAATCTATCCAGATTACTCTCTAGCATCAATTGAAGATATAAAGGCACTTAAAAGAGGAAAAATAAAAAAGTTTTCAAGCATTCATTTTCAGCCCTAAGCAAAAAGCCCTCTTCAAGCAAAAGAAGCTTTTGTTTCAAGTTCACCAACCCCTCAAGAGCTCATTCAAGTCTTCAACAACCTTGAGAAAAATCAGAAAAGCTTCTTCCTTATTGTGTAAAGTATATTTAAAATTTTTATTTGCTCATTAAAAGAGCTAAACTTGTATTTTATTGTCATTAACTCTTATACTCTATTTTTGTCTTGAACTTTAGTTTTGGAAGGGTTCCAAAACTTGGATAGGTTGATCCGAACCTTGGATCGAATTATATTAGGTTGGCTTGTACCTGAGAAATAAGTGTTTTAGCTAGAGATAGCTAGAGTCGGAGGTACCGACGTTGTATTCTTGTTGAATACGTTTTAGTGGATTTAAATTTTCAAGTAGGAGCTTGAGGAGTGGATGTAGATGCAAGGTTAGCACCGAACCACTATAAATCTTGATTGTTTGTGGTATGCTTACTTGCTCTCTTTCTAAATTTCTTTACTTTCTTACATTCTTGCATCTCATTTCTATACTTTGCTTAAATCACTCACTACATATAACTTACTTATTATTACTTAATCCTTGTGGTTCTAAATTAACTTTAAAATTTCAAAAGCTCAATCACCCCTCCTCTTGGGTTGCATAGCTAGGCAACATCAACCCACTAAAGTGAGCCAACTTAGTTCAGGGATGAGCCGATCTAGTTTTCATATCAGAAAAATTTTATATAAAATTGATGTAAAATTATTTTATAAAATTAAAATTATTTCAATTAATAACCTTAACCCATGTTAATGCTATACTTAATTAATAATTAAAAAATATATTTTAGATCTAGAATTATGATTAAAGATCTAATGATATTGCATAATATATGGGGTATGGGTTAGCTCGAATCAAGTTCTTTTTAATTGGGTTAGACTTAAGGTTAGAATCAAAGATTTAACAGACTAAAAGGAGTAGTTGATCAAATCTAACCAATAGTTGATTTAGATTAAATCAACGGTACTCTAGATCAAACACAATAGTTATAGATGGTTAAGTCCATATCTTTGATTAGACCAAATGGACTTTGATTGAGGCTCAACGATTGAATCAAATCATTGGACTGATTTGATCACTAAGTGACTCAAGTTGATCCATGTCGTTAAAGTTAATCAGTATGACTAATTTAAATGTCCTGAGTCGACTTGTCGGTTGGATTGACTTGTCTCTAATCTTTCTCATGACTTGGTGAAGTCAGTGGGAGGATTTACAATGTGTCGGTTGGATCCACTAGTCACTAATCCTTTACATGACTTGATAAAGTCAATGAAAGGATTTATGACTTGTAGGTCGACTGATATCCTCTAAAATATACTAACCAAATCCTCTAAATTATTAGATCCATAAAATGAGCTAGTTACGGGGATAACTAGATTATAGCCTCTCATTAAGGTGTATGATAATGAGTCCAATATTTCAAATAGGTATTGGAGGCGCCACATGCTTGGTGTCTATTACGTATTAAAATTATCATCCATTATATAATCATTTTATTGTATCTTCAGATCAATGCTCAGATTGGCCAAGCCATACTCGAGTCTAGACATTCGTTTGTTGGATGCACTTGATGTTGTCATGTTAATGGTTGGACCTTATCAGGATTTTCAGTGGAGGCACCACACACCTACTAAAGGGATGTCTGAGAAAAAATTTGATTTCTAGAAATTATTTGGAGAAATAATTGATTATGAACCTATCTATAGATGCACTAAGGTTGGCCAGCTACACTCATGCCTGAATGCAGTTCGTATGGATTCTAGGACCTGCTAAAAAATTGAAGTAATTCTTCATATTGAAGGTAGAGGCTACCAATTCGTATAAAATAGTAGAAAAATTTTTAGACTAAAGTCTAAATTTTTAGGCTTAAAATAATTTATATACTAATAGGTTAATTATTCTCTTTTCAGAAATAGCTAGAAAATAGTCTCTCTCTTCACTGTTAGACAGTAAAAATATTATTAGACCTAACTTCGATAGTCAATATCAGAAGTTGAACATAGTTTTTGAATAAATTGATCAAGAAATCTCAGACTGATCCAAACAGACTTAAAAGAGAAATCAACAAATAACTGCGGGTCAAGATAGTTATATGATAATTCTTTGAAGTTTTTCTATTAGTAATCCTACTATCAGGGTATAGGATACCGACAGTATAAGTTATATTTGCAAATAGTTGCCAAAGACTTCAGGATAGTATAAGGTTTGAAAATGGCAAGAGACTCCTGAATACAAGACATGGACGTCTGTTCTAGTCTTAACATTAGGAATCATCGAACTTATTTTCAATCCTAAAGATGTCATTTTAAGTGATTGTCACTATTGTCTAATCTTACTGATGGTGTCAATAAGTATGATTGTTGTAATATTATTGTGAATGATACTACAATAATGAGTAAATAATTAAAAATAACATAAACTTAGTACCACAGTCTGTTAGTATAAAGTACACATCTAACTAGTACCTTAGATTAGACAATGTTATTGAAGCCTACTTTTGGTATAGTTGTCTTATTCATTTTTTATTGGAAAGGGTGAATGAGCCAGTGATGTTCTGATTTTGATATATATTGATGTATTTGCACTCATGAATATAAGTACAGGAAGAGGACTTTACTACATTAAATCTCTGACAACCTATCTTGACATGGGTGCATCTTGTTTATGAAGCATAAATTCAAATCAATTAAAATGTTCAAATGATTCCATCACGAGGTAGAAAAAAAATTGCAAAAAGTATTAGAATTTATCGATTTGACTGATGAAGTGAATATCTTTACTGTAAGTTTTGACATGTTTTGAAAAAAATTATATTCTCTCTTAATGGACCTCTCTTGAAACATCACTATTTAAAAAAGATATCTGAAAGGGAGAATTGAATCTTATTAGATATGGTTCGGTCCACTGTGGGGTTGGCTGGTCTACCAGAGGTTATGTTTTAGAGACTACTTAATACGTGCTCGAGAATGTTCTAAGCAAATCGGTTATCAAATCTCCATATGAGATATGGATCTGATTAATTTGATGCTTTCTTATCTTGGGGTTTGGGGTGTTGAATTTATGTAAAATATTCATAAATTGACTAACTTAAATCTTGATTTGATAAATATTATTTTAAAAATATTTTTTCTACCTTCCTGATGGATATGAGATGTTCATAAATCTTAAAATAATCTTTTTAGAAAAGAAGTTCCTTAGTAAAGAAAATGATGCTGTTAAGAACAAGCTTGAAGAAGCTTGATAAGTAGAGGAACTGACTCTGACACAAACCAATAGAACCAGAGTTGATTAGATCAATTTCAGAGTTCGATGTAAAAGCATCCTTGAGTAGATATAGTAGAGTACCGTATCAGTTGAACAGATACTTCAGTTTCTAGATTCAGGATGGAGATTTGATCTCCCATATGGATGCTGTACAGAGATCTAACTTTGAAAAGTGGCTTGGAGCCATTAAATCTGAAATGAAGTCCATCAAGTATATGAATTATAAATATTATAAATATTATCTGACAGATTCATTATAAGAAATATATCTTCTAAAATAGAACTCATATGTTATGATGAAGTCCTTAGAACTACTTTCAAAATGATAAAGGAGAATTTATCATGTGGTTCTTAAATTCTGCTCATGATCAAATAATACAATTGTTACAAAGACGATAATTATATCGAGTGTAGATCGTTGCATGCCATCTTAGTTGGTTGTTCTCTTAATCAAGACATGTGGTGACATGGATATGGTATACAGATGATTTTTAGGAGTACATTTTACTGAGCATGACCATTTTTAGAGCACTCTACTATCAAAGATTGCTTTGATGGGATATGGGTATATATGTCCCTTTGATCTGAGGCTGTCTTGGTGACTTGCAAGCAACTCACTGTGCTTTGGTACCGGACTATCCAAATTTTTAATTCGGTGATGGAAGATTTTTTAGTACAGTCAAGTATTTATGAAGTCTGAGTGCGGGTCAAGATGGGATTGACCGCTCCAAGTAAAATTGAAAATGATGCATCATTATGTTTCAATTTAGTAAAACTTTGATCTAAATAGTTCTAGTAAAGAGTCATAGAATTTTTGAGATTGAGACACAACATAGATCACTCATCTTGGATTGACAGTTTAACCTAAAGTCATCTTTGAGCATCGAGTATCAAAGGGATGAATTATACGATAACTATATCCACATGAGTTCTAAAGTGTTGCTAAGCATACATTCGGCCTATCTGAATGTCGGATCCTATTGCTAGATGATAACATCGATTAGTACAAAAATTATTCTTGTGCTATCAGCTTAGGTTTGAACCTATGGGGTCACACACATAGAAGTACCTATCTAATTAAATGGCTGATCGATGATTATGAATCGTTAAAGGGTTTAATTATCAATTTGATTGATGATTAATCCTTTACAAAGGTTGCAATAAATTATTTACTAATAGTTGATAAATTAAAAGAATAATTAATTAATAATATGATTATTAATTGACTCAATTTAATTGAGCAATGAGGATTGGATTAGATTTAATTGAATTGAATTCAATTAGATTAGCTTTAGATTGATCGGATGCATCCCTATTGAATAATAAGACTTGCTCCAATTGATCACAGGGATGCAAATCAAATTCTAAGTTGAATGAGATTCAATTTAGTTTTTTATATATTATGATTGGTCAAACCCTATTGAATAAGACTTGATTGCATCAAGTCCTATTGATCAATAGCTTTCCTGATATCCATTAAGATTGTATCCCTGGATCAATAGAGTTTTAATCTAACTAATTCTCAATTAGATTGGGGCCTAATTTGTTGGGAATAGTGTCCCAAAGCCAATCGTCAGTCTGTTGATGGTTGTGCTCATTTTTGTATATGCACATGAATTATAAATTAATAAAAATTATTTTGATATTTTTCATCATAAAATATTTCATCTTCTAATGAACTCCTATGTTGTGGTGAAGTCCTTAGGACTATTTAGACTCGACAAAGGAGGATTTGTCATTTAGTCTTTAAATCTGTTCGTGATCAAATGATACATTGTTACCAAGAACGACAATGTTTATCAAGCATAGGTAATTGTGTGCCATATAGGTTGGTTGTCCTCTTAACCAATGAGTGTGGAGACACTGGTATGGCATACAGGTGAGATGTAAGGGTACATCTGCACTGAATATGACCGACTCTGGAGCTATTTCTGCTGTCGAGATTTGCTCCGATAGAATATGGGTATAAATGTCCCTCCGACCTGAGACCGCCACGGTGACTTACAAGCAACTCACTGTACTTAGGTACTGGACTACCTGAATTTCTAATTTAGTGACGGAAGGCTGCTGGGTGTAGTCAAGTACTTGACTTGTCGATGTGTGTGTCAAGATGGGATTGATCACTCCAGTTTAGGAGCTGTGTATAGTCATGTTTCAATTTAGCAAAATCTTGGCCAGGGTAGTCTTTGTGAGGAGTCACAGGACTGTTTGAGTTGAGCACGATTCGGATGATCTAATCAGGGTTGATAGTTTAACCCTGAGTCGTCCTAAACACCGAGGTCAAAAGGATGAATTATACAATAACCATATTCACGTAGGTTCTGAGTATTGCGATTGCGACTATTCAACCTATCTGATCGTCAGGTACCATTGCTAGATGGTCACTTCGATTAGTACAGGAATTGGTTCCTGTGCTACCAGCTTAGGTTCGAACCTGCGGGGTCATACACATTAGAGGTTCCTATCTGATCTGATGGCTGATGAAGAGCCCTAATGCTCATGAACTATGAGTCCTATGCATCTGAGACTCTGTGATCGAGAATCAGGATTCTCTGATCATGAGTCCCACACATTTTGGGTACCGGGGTCAAGAGTCCCACTGGTTTGGGACTCTTCGATCAGGGTTACATATCGATGAATTCTGATATCCGATTACCCATCAGATTTGGACTCAATATTTATGAAAAGTTTAATTAATGATTTGATCACTAATTAACTCAATTTGATTGAGTAATTATTTTTGGATCAAGTCCAATTGAATTGGATTCAGTTGGGTTTGATCCGATTAGGTTAAGAGTTGACCTAATCGTCGAGATGGTTTGGTCCCTGATTTGATCAGGGGTTGGGCTTAATCAATTCTTGATTTGATTAGGATTTTATTGAGTCTAATTAAGCCTAATTTAGTTGAGTTTAAATTAGTCTAATTGGGCCTAACTTATTTGGTTCAATTAGGTTGGTTTAAATAATGAAACCACCTTGACCCATTCTCCCTGCGCCACCTCACTTCCACTGCGCCCTTTTGAATTCACGAGAAGGAAGTTCTCATGAATTTTTTCTCATGCAAAGCCCTCCTCATGCCCTACTTTAATGCACCATATGAGTGGATAAGGATGATTGGTTGGCCATTCAAATTCAAAACAAAGTTTGAATTTGAATGAGCAACCAATCTTAGCACCTTGACCATATCCTCTTTTAACACCCCATTTATTACACGAGAAAATGTTTCTCATGAAATCACTCACGCACAAATTAAGCCATGCCCTCCTCTTCTCACACCCTTAGTGGATAAGAATAAATTGGTTTCCATTTGAATTCAAAATTTGATTTGAATTCAAATGTGCAATTACTCATCTTTATCCTCTCACGTGGATAAGACGTTTGACATTATTTTAAAAGGAGGAGAAGAGTGGGGCGTGTGAAAAAAATTTTTAGAGAGAAAATCTGGGTGTGAGGAATCCTTGTGTGCAAGGTGAAGATCTATATCCTTCCGAGAGAAAAAGAAAGAAAAGAAAGAAAAAGTGTGCGTAGGGTTTCAGCCTGGAGTTCGGGAAGTGAGAAGGTGAGCTACGAGTGTCTTGAGCCCACCAAATTTTAGGAAGATCTTCAACATCCTCTAAAGCATGTATGCTGATGATTTGGAGTATCTAAAGAATCGATAGACATCGATCGAAGAAGTTCGATCAGCATCGACCGTCGAAAGGGCTCTACAACGAGCTAGCACTCGTGAGGAGTCGATCAGACCGGAAGCTTCGTGTGGATGATCTGCAGAGGTCAGACACATTATGTGGCTACATCGTGATGATCAGCTCTTTCGATGGTGATCAGATTACGGTGATCTACTGCCTGCACAAAGGTATTGTGTTCTGAACACATTACAGTAAAGTGTTTACTGTTCAAATTTGAATTTTAAATTTAAATGCATGCATGCTATATATCATATTTAGATCCTAGTGTAGGATAAATTTTATTAATTAATTAGATTAATTAATAATTTTTACTATAAAATAGTGATTTTGAAAAAGTTTTAAAATTACCATTTTACCCTTGCACTGAATTTCCCACAAATGATATCAGAGCGGGTTCTTAGATATGATTTATATATTTGCATGCGTAGATTAAGTTGTAATCTAAAAGTTTATAATTTAAATTTTGAAATTTAAAATTTAAAATTTGAATTTTGAAAGTTATTCAAAATTCAAAATTCAAAAATTTAAAATTCAAAATTTAAAATTTGAATTTTCAAATTTGAAATTCAAAATTCAAAATTTAAAAATTTGAAATTCAAAATTTGAAATTTGAAATTTGAAATTTGGTTGAAATTTCAAATTTGAAATTTAAAATTTAAAATTCAAAATTTGAAATTCAAAATTTGAAATTCAAAAATTTGAAATTTGAAATTTAAAATTTGAAATTTGTTTGAAATTTGAAATTCAAATTTTGAAATTTAAAATTTAAATTTTGAAATTGATATATTTAGATATACTTGATCCAAGTAGCAAGTAATCGAATTGCGTTGGTTGCCATGGCCGTCCGATCATAGGAGAAAAGTAGGGTTTAAAGGCCCTCTCCTCCCATTCGATGGGATCTCCTATGGCGGTAGGGGTGCCACTGTAATTATATCCCATGCAGATGAAGCAGCGAAAGAAATTAATTGTAAAGGTTCAATTATAAAATTTATCATGAATGTGTTAGATTAGATCTAAAGGAATATTCATGATTTTTTTTTTGATTAAGTTATTTTCTGTTATGTAATTGGCAATAGGATTGCTATTTATGAAATGTGCTGATCTATTTGTGAAATGAGTCAACATATTTGGTGAACAAAAAATAAAATCTTTCAAATTTAAAAATTATTTTTGAATGCCAAACCCTGACCTATCAGCCCAAATACTTTATTAAAAGAATTAAGTGTTGTCTAGTAGGTCTAGAATTGTGAATTAAGACCTAAGACAATTGCATAAACTTGTGGGTCAATGGGCTAGATGGATTAGGTCCATAATTGAGTTAGACCTAAGGTTAGCTTAAAGAAATGGACTAAATTAGAGTAATTGATCAAATCTAATCAAAAGTTGAATTAGATTAGGTCAAGGATACTCTAGACTCAACTCCAATAGTTGTAGTTGAATGGGTCCATGTCTTTAACTAGACCAAGATGGACTTAATTCATGGCTATGTAGTGGAACCCTATTTACTAAGTTGATCAAATTAAAACTAATGAACCGGTTGGTGTCTAAGGTAAGTTTGGCAGTTTGACCAGTGGTTTTTAAGCAGGAGCTACTCGCAGTGATTCGATCTCTGACGAGTTAATGGCTTATCCCCACTACTGATCTCACTTACCTGGCCAACCTGGTGAATTAGGTTTTGATTAGATCACTTGGTGATTAGGGCTCACCCATGTCATTAGGTAAACCAGTGTGACTGATTTAGGTACTCCTAATGCCGACTTTAATTAAATCCTTTTTAATCTGACTTGGTGAAGTCAGTGGGAGGATTGAAATTGGCTGGATATTTTTTTCTCTTCAATTCTTTAATAAAATCTTCAAAAATTATTAGGTCCCGAAAAATGATTAAGTTATATTGATAACTAAATCATAGCCTCCCATTAAGTGAGTGATAATGAGTCCATTAGTTCAATAATCATTGGAGGCCCAAAGGCCTGGTGCTTATTGACTAATGAAATTATCATTCATAATATGATAATTTGGTTTGAGTCTTTTTGATGGTGGTCAGGTTGGCCGGCCAAAGTCGGGCCTGATCATTTATTGGTCTGATTCACCAAATCAAATCATGTTAATGGTTGGACCTAACCAAATCTTTTCAGTGGAGGCCAAAGCCTGCTGATTAGGTTCTGGGGCAAAATCAATTATTAGAAGTTGTTTAGAGAAACAACTGGTTATGAACCTACCCATAGATGCACATGGGTTGACCAACCAAAGTTGGGCTCGTATGTAGTCTGTGTAGATTCTAATACCCACTAAGAAATTAAAGTAATTCCTCGAATTGGAGGTTGAGGCTACCAATTCGTAAAAATATTGAGAAAAACTTTAGACTAAAGTTTAAGTCTTTAGTATTAATAATTTATGTACTAATATAGGTCTGATTTTTTTTTATGCAGCTATGGCCACTACCCTATCGCTCCGGTCATTATTAGATAATGATAAGCTCATGGGACCTCATTTCGATAGCTGGTATCGAAAATTAAAAATCATCCTTAAGCATGAGCGGATCCTTTATGTAGTAACGGATCTGGCACCTGAGAAGTCAGCCCCGAATGCTAGAGGGGTGGTTCGAGACACTTACCAGAAGTGGCTCAACGACCGCACCACTGTTCGGTGTATTATGCTGGCGGCAATGAATGATGATTTTCAACTGCAGGTTCGAGAACGCCCAACCACAGGAGATGCTTCAAATGTTGAACGACTCTTTTGGCATGCTTGATGACGTTGAAAGGCACAAAACTAGTTGTACCATTTTCAATGCTCGGATGAGGGATAGAGCCTCAGTCACTGATCATGTACTGTACATGATCAAAATGATTGAGCGCCTAAGTAAACTGGGCTTTCTCCTACACGAACAGCTCGGTAAGGATGCGATCCTTAATTCTCTGTCCAAGTCCTACCTTCCCTTCCTTACTCATTTTTGAATGACAAAGCCTGCAGTGAACTACCACGGCTTGTTGGGGTTGCTGCAGAACTTTGAGAAGGACCACCAGCTCCATAAGGAGTCGGTAAATATTGTGGGAGGATCTTCTTCTGGTCGTCGACCCTTTAAGAAAGGGAAGAAGAAGAAGAAGAAGAAGAATAATAAGGTGCAGCCGCATGCTGGAATGTCTGCACAGGGTCAGACCAAGAAGCGCAAGCCCGACCAGAGCCAGGCGGAGTGCTTCTTTTGCAAGAAGTAGGGGCACTGGAAGAGGAACTGTCCTCTATACATTGCCTCAGTGGACCCGAACAGGCCGAAGAAGAAGCAAGGTACTTATATGATAACACCTTGCAACTTTTTCATTTGTGATACTACTGCCTGAGTATTGGATACCGAAAGTTCTTATCATATTTGCAATTCGATGTAGGATCTGCAGGTCAGTAGGAGATTTGATGAAGGCGAGAGATTCTTGAATGTTGGAGATGGAAGCAAAGTTTCAGTTCTAGCATTAGGAATCATGAACCTTGTAATCAATTCTCGAAATATAATTCTGAGTGAATGTCACTATTGTCCAAGCTTTTTATTAAATATTATTTCTGTAGGCCTTTTGGCCATGAACGGTTATCCATTTTTAATAAAAGAAAATATTTGCAATATCATTTTGAATGGTGTTACAATGTTTGTTGGATAACTTAATAATGAAATTTACTTTCTATCACAACCTGTTAATGTGGTTCAAACCTCCAGTAAACGTCCTAGAATAGATAATGTGTCAGAAATCTACCTTTGGCACTATAGACTAGGTCATATCAATAAGAACAGGATAAACAGGTTGGCTCAAGAAAAAATTTTTGAAGTAGGTGATTATGAATTACTTCCAACCTGTGAGTCCTGTCTTCCTGGTAAAATGATCAAGTCACCTTTTATTTGAAAAGATGAGTGAGCCAGTGAACTCTTAGGTCTGGTACATTCTGATGTATGTGGACCCATGAGCTCAAGTGCAAGAGGTGGATATTTCTACTTCATAACCTTCACAGACGACCTATCGAGGTATGGGTATGTCTATTTAATGAAGCATAAGTCGGAGTCGTTTGAAATGTTCAAACTATTCCGAAATGAGGTAGAAAAACAAACTGAAAAGTGTATTAAAACTCTTCGATCTGATCGAGGAGGTGAATACCTTTTCAATGAGTTTCTGACATATCTTGGGAAGAATGAGATTCTCTCTCAATGGACTCTTCCTGGAACACCACAGTATATGGTGTATCTGAAAGGAGGAATCGGACCTTGTTAGACATGGTTCGATCCATGATGAGGTTTGTTGGTCTGCCGATCTCCCTCTGGGGATATGCGCTCGAATCGGCTTGTTACCTTCTAAATAGAGTTTCGAGTAAGTCTGTAACCAAAATGCCATATGAGATATGGATAGGACGTAAGCCAATACTCTCGCACCTTAGGGTTTGGGGTGTCCGACTTATGTTAAACATTTAATTACGGACAAGCTAGGACCTAGATCTGACAAGTATAATTTTATAGGATACCCAAAAGAGACCAAAGGGTATTATTTCTACCTGGCTGATGAGCAAAAGGTGTTTGTCAGCCTTAAGGCAATCTTTTTGGAAAAGGAGTTCCTTGGTGAAGGGACTGTTGCCTCTAAAGTCGAACTTGACGAAGTTCGACAGGTAAAAAAATCGACACAAGTTGCTGAACCTGAATCGGATTTGATTAGATCAAATTCGGAGCCCATTGTTCAAGCATCCATAAGGCAATCTGGTAGAGTACCATGTCAACCGGACAGATACTATAGTTTGTTGATCCGGGATGATGATCCTATCGAACTTGATGAAAATGATGAGGATCCGATCACCTACATGGATGCAATACAGAGACCCGACTCTGAGAAATGGCTCAAGGCCATGAAATTCGAAATAGAGTCCATGAAGGTCAACGATGTGTAGACATTGGTTGACCCACCCGAAGGAGTAAAACTCATAGGGTGTAAGTGGGTCTTCAAGAGGAAAAGGGGCACAGACGGAAAGGTGAAAACCTATAAAGCCCGTCTGGTTACCAAGGAATATCGTCAACGTTATGGTATAGACTATGACGAGACATTTTCTCCTGTGGCAATGCTCAAATCCATTTGGATTATGCTTGCGATAGCTGTCCATCTGGACTATGAAATCTGACAGATGGATGTGAAGACAGCTTTCCTAAATGGAGAGCTAGATGAAGAGGTGTATATGATACAACCTGAAGGATTCGCATCCACTGATGAGTCTAAGGTGTGCAGACTATAGAGGTCCATTTATGGACTTAAGCAGGCATCTCGAAGTTGGAACATACATTTTGATAGGACAATCAAGATGTATGACTTCATTAAGAACGGAGAAGAGTCCTGCATTTATAAGTGGGCTAATGGTCCAGTAGTGATATTTCTTGTATTGTATGTAGATGATATTCTCTTAATCGAAAATGATGTCCCTGCATTACAGAGAATAAAGATTTGGCTGTCGTCACAGTTCTCCATGAAGAATTTGGGAGAAGCTTCCTACATCCTAGGGATGAGGATCTATAGGGATATATCTAAAAGATTGCTTGGTTTATCCCAGTCTACGTACATAGATACTATGCTGAAGAGGTTCAGCATGGAGAATTCCAAGAAAGGCTATCTACCGATAGGCCATGGAATTTCTCTCTCGAAGAAGAATTGTCTGACAAAATCTCAAGAGAGAGAACGTATGGGTAGGATTCCATATGCTTCGACGGTGGAATCTATCATGTACGCCATGATATGTACACGATCAGATGTGGCATATTCACTAGGGGTAGTGAGTAGATACTAATCTGATCTAGAGGAGAATCACTGGAAGGTTGTTAAAACCATCCTGAAGTATTTAAGAAATACTAAGGACTAATGGCTTGTTTATGGTGAATCGGACTTGAGACTTATAGGGTTTACAGACTCTAATTTTTGGTCTGATCATGATGACAGCAAAAGTGTATCGGGATTTATTTTTACCCTTAATGGTGGGGCTATCTGCTGGAAGAATTTCAAGCAACACACAGTGGCTGATTCAGTTTGCGAGGCGGAGTATGTCGCTATATCAGATGCTGCCAAAGAAGCGGTGTGACTGAGGAAATTCATCATCGAGCTCGGAGTAGCACCCTCTCTTGTTGGTCCAGTTCTGCTCTACTGTGACAGCTCTAGAACCATTGCTCAGGCGAAGGAACCCAATGCACACCAGTAGACGAAGCATATTCTGCACCGCTACCATCTCATCCAGAAAATTATGGATCGAGGTGACGTCGACCTTCAGAAGATCGACGGAAAGGAGAACCTGGCTGAGCCATTCACTAAAGCCATTGCGGTGAAGGAGTTCGACGACTACAAGTCAAAGATGGGTATTAGATACTGCACCGATTGGCTTTAGGCCAAGTGGAAGATTGTTGGGAATAGTGTCCCAAAGTCAATCGTCAGCCTGTTGATGGTTGTACTCATTTTTGTATATGTACAAGAATTATGAATTAATAAAAATTATTTTGATATTTTTCATCACAAAATATTTCATCTTCTAATGAACTCCTATGTTGTGGTGAAGTCCTTAGGACTATTTAGACTCGACAAAGGAGGATTTGTCGTTTAGTCCTTAAATCTGTTCGCGATCAAATGATATGTTGTTACCAAAGACGACAACGTTTATCAAGCATAGGTCGTTGTGTGCCATATAGGTTGGTTGTCCTCTTAATCAATGAGTGTGGAGATATTGGTATGGCATACAGGTGAGATATAAGGGTACATCTGCACTGAACGTGACCGACTCCGGAGCTATTTCTGCTGTCAAGATTTGCTCCGATGGAATATGGGTATAAATGTCCCTCCGACCTGAGACCGCCACGGTGACTTGCAAGCAACTCATTGCACTTAGGCACTGGACTACCTGAATTTCTAATTCAGCGATGGAAGGCTGCTGGGTGTAGTCAAGTACTTGACTTGTCGGTGCATGTGTCAAGATAGGATTGACCACTCCAATTTAGGAGCTGTGTACAGTCATGTTTCAATTTAGCAAAACCTTGGCCAGGGTAGTCTTTGTGAGGAGTCACAGGACTGTTTGAGTTGAGCACGATTCGGATGATCTAATCAGGGTTGACAGTTTAACCCTGAGTCGTCCTAAACACAGAGGTCAAAAGGATGAATTATACAATAACCATATTCACGTAGGTTCTGAGTGTTGCGATTGCGACTATTCAACTTATCCAATTATTGGGTACCATTGCTAGATGGTCATTTTGATTAGTACAGGAATTGGTTCCTGTGCTACCGACTTAGGTTCGAACCTGCGGGGTCACACACATTAGAAGTTTCTATCTGATTTGATGGCTGATGAAGAGCCCTAATGCTCGTGGACTATGAGTCCTATATGTCTGGGACTCTGTGATCGAGAATCAGGATTCTCTGATCATGAGTCCCACACATTTTGGGTACTGGGGTCAAGAGTCCCACTAGTTTGGGACTCTTCGATCAGGGTTACATATCGATGAATTCTGATGCCCGATTATCCATCGGATTTGGACTCAATATTTATGAGAAGTTTAATTAGTGATTTGATCATTAATTAACTCAATTTGATTGAGTAATAATTTTTGGATCAAGTCCAATTGAATTGGATTCAGTTGGGTTTGACCCAATTAGGTTAAGAGTTGACCTAATCGTCGAGATGGTTTGGTCCCTGATTTGATCAGGGGTTGGGCTTAATCAATTCCTAATTTGATTAAGATTTTATTGAGCTTAATTAAGCCTAATTTAGTTGGATTTAAATTAGTCTAATTGGGCCTAACTTATTTGGTTCAATTAGGTTGGTTTAAATAATGAAACCACCTTGACCCATTCTCCCTGCGCTACCTCACTTCCACTGCGCCCTTTTGAATTCACGAGAAGGAAGTTCTCATAAATTTTTCCTCATGCAAAGCCCTCCTCACGCCCTACTTTAATATGCCATATGAGTGGATAAGGATGATTGGTTGGCCATTCAAATTCAAAACAAAGTTTGAATTTGAATGAGCAACCAATCTTAGTGCCTTGACCTTATCCTCTTTTAACGCCCCATTTATTACACGAGAAAATGTTTCTCATGAAATCACTCATGCACAAATTAAGCCACGCCCTCCTCTTCTCACACCCTTAGTGGATAAGAATAAATTGGTTTCCATTT
The DNA here is from genome assembly GCF_000442705.2 of Elaeis guineensis. Lineage (NCBI taxonomy): Eukaryota > Viridiplantae > Streptophyta > Magnoliopsida > Arecales > Arecaceae > Elaeis > Elaeis guineensis. The sequence continues at coordinate 93,309,353 of NC_026004.2, read as the reverse complement.
GAATTCAAAATTTGATTTGAATTCAAATGTGCAATTACTCATCTTTATCCTCTCACATGGATAAGACGTTTGACATTATTTTAAAAGGAGGAGAAGAGTGGGGCGTGTGAAAGAAAATTTTTGGAGAGAAAATCTAGGTGTGAGGAATCCTTGTGTGCAAGGTGAAGGTCTATATCCTTCCGAGAGAAAAAGAAAGAAAAGAAAGAAAAAGTATGCGCTGGGTTTCAGTAAGTTCTTCAGGGTTTCAGCCTGGAGTTCGGAAAGTAAGAAGGTGAGCTACAAGTATCGTGAGCCCACCAAATTTTAGAAAAATCTTCAACATCCTCTCAAGCACGTCTGCTAATGATTCAGAGCATCCAAAAAATCGACAGACATCGATCGAAGAAGTTCGATCAGCATCGACCGTCGAAAGGGCTCTACAATGAGCTAGCACTCGTGAGGAGTCGATCAGATCGAAAGCTTCATGTGGATGATCTGCAGAGGCCAGACACACTGTATGACTGTATCGCGATGATCAGACTCTTTCGACGGTGATCAGATTACGGCGATCTACTACCCGCACAAAGGTATTGTGTTCTGAACACATTACAGTAAAGTGTTAACTGTTCAAATTTGAATTTTAAATTTTAATGTATGCATGCTATATATCATATTTAGATCTTAGTGTAGGATAAATTTTTATTAATTAATTATATTAATTAATAATTTTTACTGTAAAATAGTGATTTTGAAAAAGTTTTAAAATTATCATTTTACCCCTGCACTGAATTTTCCACATAATTGGTTTCATAACTGGACTAAGATCTAATTAGTTAGTTTGTTATAACTAATTCTTAAATTGGTTAGGATTGGGTCTAAGAATTAGTTAAAGTTTGACCAAGATCTTGGATCCTATTTGGAATAGGACTAATCCAAACCACCCCTTGTGATAATTAATTCCTCACACCCTACTCCCTTTCATGTTGAGAAAAACCTATGCCCAAAAATCAGATGGAGCACCCCCTTCTCCTCTCTTTCATGCGTGAGGCATCCCTTCTTTTCTTTCTTGTCGCCCAAATAAAAAAAAAAAGGGAGGAAGGGGGCGTCCAGGCGTCCGGGCGTCCGGGCGTCCAAGAGTTGGACGCCCCAACATCCCACACGCCAACATCCCCTTTCTCCTCTTCTTCTTGGAGTATTTTATGAGATTTTTGTTGCTGATTTTTGAGCATCAAAGAGAGGCTCCTCTGTTGGTTATACAGTAAAAAATTGAAGAACAAAAGTTCTTTCTAAAGAGAGAAAGAGAAGGAAGAAGAAGGGTCTTCTTTCTTGTGCACAGCCTTGAAAAAGAAGAAGTTCTTCTTTCAATTTTTTTTCTATTTTTTTAAGATAAAAATTAGATTAAATTTAATTTTTAATATAAAAATTTAAAGAAAAAATATTAAAAAAATTTGGTTAGGCATTTGGGGCTTCCTAGAGTTCTAGATCAAAGAAGAAGAAGGGTCTTCTTTCTTGTGCGTAGTCTCGAAAAAGAAGGAGTTCTTCTTCTATATTTTTTTTTAATTTTTTCTAAGATAAAAATTAGATTAGATCTAAATTTTAATATAAAAATTTAGATAAAAAATATTAAAAAAATCTAATTAGATGTTTAGGGCTTCTTAAAGTTCTAGATCAGGGAGAAAAAGAGAGAAGAAGAGAGAAGAGTGGTTCTTCTCTTGGATCTCTCTTTGGAATTTTTTAGGGCTCAAAAATCTCTATAATTTTTAGTATAAAAAATTAAATTAGATTTAATTTTTATCATAAAAAATTAGAGAAGAAAAATTTTTCTTAAGAGCATGAAAGGAAGAGAGAAAGGTTCTCTCTTGTGTGTGGAAAAATTGAGAAGAAAGAGTTCTTCTCTTGATCTCTATTGTAGAGATCAGATGCATGGATTCAGAAAGCAAAGAAGAGGGTATCTTTATTCTTCATCTTTATCATGTTCTTGTTAGATCAGTCAAAGAATGATGTCTTCACGAGCTAGCACTCCTGAGGAGATTGATCAGCACAAGAGCTTCGTATGGATACTCGTGGAGATCGAATGCAATACGGTTGCTAAGCATCATGAAAAATTAAGTACCATAGATTTTGGATACGATGATCTACTATCCATGCTCAGATATGAGATTTTGATCTCAATTAATATTTAGATATGATTTAAATATAAAATAGGTTGGATCTATGCTTGCTGAATTTTAGATTTTAGATGTGCATACATGCATATTAGTTCATATTATAGATCTTATATGATGATTTTAGATTTATTCTATGCATGCATTGTAGATTAAATTATTTAATCTATGTATATTTTATTATAAAATTTTAAAAATATATGCACATCACCCACCGCGCTTTCCTTCAATAATCAGTATCTATTTTCTTTTTATAGATCTATTTACATCCAATGGAAATAATTCTTTTCGATGGATCTATTAAGGACCATACATAGTTTGAGTATATTGAGTCAATTTCTGACTTCATTACATCTAACCATTTTTAAGAATTAATATCAGATATCATCTCGTCAAGAGTATTAGGATCATCACCATGACCCCCATCTCCCATAAGGAACACTTCTTGTACATCTTCTTTCAATATATCCATATATCTTTCAGGAAGATGGAAGATTCTACCTGATCTATGAGGTAGAAGTGGAACATTAACTACTGGCTCATCATTGATGGGTTTCTAAGGATCTATAGCTCATCGCTCTTCAGAGATATTCTCGTCAAGCTTAATTAACCTCCCACTACCACCATCTTGGATAAATTATTTTTTTAGAAATGTAGCATTGCGACTCATAATCACATTATGATCTTTTGAAAAGTAAAAGTAATACCCAATGGATCCGAGCTATAACTCATCTATCCTTTAATTTATCAACTTTCTATTTTTTAACATAGGTTGGACATCCCCAAGTCTTAAGGTAACTCAGACTTGATTTCTTACCATGCCATATCTTATATAGTGTGGTAGGAACAAACTTAGAAGGACCCTATTTAAAATATGCATCACGATAAGTAAAGCATATCTGCAAAGATATATGGATAAATCAGTGAAGCTCATCATGGATCGGACCACGTACAATAGGATTCTATTTCTTCTTTCGATATCTCGTTGAGTTGAGGAATGTCGAGAAGAGTCCATTGAGAGACTATGTCATTCTTCTTAAGATATTCTAAAAATTTAGCACTTAGGTATTCTCCTCCTTGACCGGATCGTAGGACTTTGATGGGCTTATCTATTTGCTTCTCTACATCTTGTCTGAATTCTCTGAATATTTCAAAGACTTCAGACTTATGTTTCATAAAAAATACATATCCATACTATGATAGATCATCAGTAAAAGTAATAAAGTAGCTATAACTATCCCTGACCTGCACATTAAATGGATCACACAAATCGATGTGTACCAGAGCTAGTAACTCAGTAGTCCTTTTTTTTTGTTCCACAAAGGATAATCTAGCTATTGTTTGTCGAAGGTATGATTTACAGGTCAGAATCGACTCAAATTTAACTAAGTCAAGGATCCCATTCTTTTTTAGTCTATTTATCCTATCCTTTTCAATATGGTCAAGCCTATGATGCTATGAGTACTTATGATTAAACTCATCTCTGGATCTCTTTTGGCTTACGATACTCAATACTTACTCATTTAAGTTCACATTAGCATCAACATGTAAATGATAAAAATTATCAATCAAAAGGCCAGATACAACTAATTTATTTCATAAATAAATGAAATAAATTTTTTTATTAAATTAAAAAATAAATCTATCCTATGCTAGTACAGAAATCGAAATCAAATTTTAGCTAGCTACAAGAATAAAATAACAGTATTTTAAATCTAATCTAAAGTCTGACGATAATTAAAGAGGATAGATTCCAACAGCTTCTGCAGCAACTTTAGCTCCATTACCAATCTGAAGGGTCATGTCACCTTCCCTTAACCTCCTATTTTCTATTAAATCCTGCATTGAAGTACATGTATAAGCACTAGATTTAGAGTCCAATATCCAATTAGAAGTAGAAGAAATCGTTAGGTTAAATTTTATTATGAGCATACCTTCAGAAGGTTGATCATTATTTTTCATCTTCAAGCTCTGCAAGTAAGATGGATAGTTTCTCTTCCAGTGGCTGTTGGAGTTATAGTGGAAATACTTTTCTTTCTCTATAATTTTTTTCGGAGTGTCCTTTTTAGGCTTACTCTCCTTCTTCTATTTTTTTGCAGGTTTATTCTTTTTCTTTTCTAGAAACTTTCTCTTTGAATGTGCCCACTCAATAGTAGGAACAGAGCCCTTGAACTTTTCAAGATACCCTCAGCAGTGACCAATATATTGACCAACTGCAGTCTAATTTGTCTATATGGTAGTTTATGATAAACTATCCAAATGAATTGGTCAGGGATTGGAGGACCAAATCCATCTTTAATTTCCTTTGCATATTAAGTCCGAGCTTCTTAAGCTCCTCTAGATCCTTGATCATTGTCATATAATGATCATGGACTGACTGTCCGTTGTGTATCTTCATACTGAACAACCATTTGGATAATTCAAAGAGTGCGATCTAACTCTGCTCACCATACAACTCTTACAAGTGAGTGATCATGACACGAGCAATGGGCATGTGCTCATACTGGCTCTGCAACTCGTTTGACATAGAAGCTAGAACATAGCACTTCATTCTAAAGTCATCATTCATCCACTTGTCCAGAGTAGCTCTTTGCTCTGCTGTAAGATGGGTTGGTAAGACTAAGACGTCCTAATCGAGTACATACTCAATCTTTTCGAATGTCAGGACTATCATGAGATTTTTGAGCCAGTCCTTATAACTTGTACCAGTAAGTCGATTGGTTTCAAGGATATAGGTTAGTGAGTTAAAGGCCCACATTGTTTATCTATGAAAGTAGAGATTCTAGTTAGATATTTATACTTAAAATTTATATTTGCTCTAAGAACTTTTAGATACAAATAGACTCTCGCTATTTTTTCAGATTTTGACACTCTTTGGAGAGAAAATGAAAATCCAACATGACCAATGCAAGATTTCTAGTGGGTGCTGTGGTCCCACCAATGTCGTGCACCTCACCTAACAGTTATTGATGACACGCACATTGATGCATAGATAACTCTTTGCCTAGATACTTCTTTAAGCATATTACAGTGACTTGGTCTCTAAGTCATGAGAGCTCAGATAACATATATTGTCTCACTTCTTAGTTAAGCTTGATCCACCATTCACAAGCAGATGTGAAGTCATCATTGAGTTCCTCAGATAACACATATTGGGCCCAACCCCATCTTCATCCTGGAGCAACTCTTTGTTAGTAGAGTGGTTGCATATTCTCGATGCAACTGAACCACTATAACCAGTCGAGAACAGTTAACACCAGCACTATGCCTGCACTTCTACAATAGTGAAAGACAATAAGGCTTAATTTTAATTAGAGAGATTTAGGTTAGGTCTCATCTAATCAGTCATCATATGACCGATCTAATTGATATGGGCTAAACTAAAATACCTAGCAACTAATGAACCCAATCATCCAATTGGTCAGATAAGTAAGACCAACGGAAGGGTACACCATTAACTCACCGTAGATAAAATTATCTAAGTGAGTAGCCTTCGAATTAAAAATCACCAATCGAGACTTGTCTTAGATATCAAATGGCTTATTAGTTTCAATTAGTTAGCTTAGGTGAATCGGATTCAAGCCATAAAATCAGACTAGGTTCTTAGGTTGACTCGATTCTATATATGGAGTTTAATCAATTCAATCTATAATACTTGTAGAATCATAAGCCCAATTGATTCAATCCAAATCAATACTTGACTCGGTTTGATCAATAGCTATATCGATTTCAATACAATAAAATATAATTTTAACCTAAGATGTAATTCATTAACCTAATACAAAACCACCTATGCCCAACAATTCATGCACTCACTAATTTTAGATTATAAGAATAAATTTTCAATCTAAATTCATTGCATAAAAAGTAAATTTTTGGTTCTCGAAATATTTTTAGAACATGCATGCAATCATATATCATATATATAAAAAATTTTAAATTTTTCAAAAATCAATTTCAGATCTAAACATACCATCATATATCACATATATAAAAAATTTAGATTGCAGAAATTTAATTTCTAACCTATACATGCTTTCATATATTGCATATATAAATAAAATTTCCATCTAAAATGCTTTTCAGATTTGAATATAAACATATATATCTCATGTATTAACTAAAATCAAAAGTTTAAAAATAATTTTTAAAACTTTCATGTTACTTTCATATATATGAATATGTGGCTCCGATATCACTGTTAGATTTTCTACAGATGCTAGTGTATGTAGATTTTAAAATTTTTTTAAATCTAAAATATAGTAAAAAAATAATTTAAAATATTTTTAATTTAAGCATACATTCTGAAGGAACCAGATCTAGGGTTTCAGGGTTAGATCATGAAACTTTTTCAAGATCATACAGCGGAAGACTAAAATAAATCAAAATTTATTTTCTAAAATCAGAAAATCTCTAGATCTAAGATCCTATTACATGATTATTATACAATATTAAATTAAAAATTAAAATATATAAATATAGTATGAACTACATGTTGATCATATCAACAGTTTCTATACTACATCTAATGTATGTATTAAACAATAGATCAGATCTATTACCTTGCAAGTTAGACGTTCTAACCTTGTTGATCTAAGCTTGAGGATGATGTTGCAAGCTGCACATGCATCCGGCCTCTAGGAGTCATCCACACGAGCCCACGAATCTCGATCAAAAGTCCTGCTTCAGGAAATCAGCACAGTATGCTAGTACTGCGCTGATCCTTTTTTGATGGTTGATCAGGTGCCTCCTTCTTCTTGATTTGGACTCTTCCAAAGATGGAAAGTAGAAGGAGAAGTTTCAGATCTGAGATGCTCTCAGGAAACTCAAGATGGAGGGAGGAAAGATATGAAAACAAAAACCCTAGAAGAAGACCCTCTTCTTCTTCACGTTTTTCTCTCTAGACACCCTAACTTGCATCTTTTATATCTCCACGACCAAAAGGTATTTCTCTCTAATTTTTGGATGGAATAAAGGTTACTCAAATATCTATCTTCTCCTAAAATTTTATGAAGAAACTCATCTTATATAGAGAGATATGATAGAGTCCTTGTCTAGGTCAAACACCTAGTCAAGGCTTATCCAAACATGGCAAGTTAAGGGACGCCCAACTCTTGAGCACCTCCTCCATATTTTCGTGCATGGATCACTAGCAAAGGGTTCACAATGTAAACCCTAAAAGCTATGAAAATTCTAAAAAAAATTTGGATAAATTCGGTGCAAAATTGAAAGAGTTTTAGATTTCTAAAACTCTATCTCATAGAATTCGAAATCCAAACTTATTCCTTTTAGATTTGATCCAAACCACCTTCCATGTAAGAAAGAAGAGAAGAGACCTTTTGTGAACGTGGGAGAGATCTGGGAGAGGGCTTTTATCGCACAAAATAAGTGGAGATTGGTGTTGAATTAAGAGAGAGGGCGTGGAGAAGGCTTATGTGGCGCAAGGTGGAATCCTAGTCTTACTAGGATTCTGTCTTATGACTTGTTTTAATTTGGTTTTCCAAACCAAATCAAATCAAAATTAGATCAACCTGATTAAAATAGGTCTTAACCTAATTAAGAATCTAATTTAATCAGATTAAATTAGATTTAAATCTGATTTAATTTTCTAATCAAATTAGAAATTAGATTGACCCAAGTCCTAGTTGAACTAGGACTAGTTTTTTCTTGCACTTGGCTTATCCAATAAACCAATTGAACTTGATCCAATCAAGCCCAAACGAAATCTAATTAAATCATATTTAATTAGATTTAATCTCAGCCCATTGGCTTAATCAAATTAAGCCAATTAGCAATCAAATTGCTAATCGATCCTCCTGCAATACTTGCACTGGGTTAAATGTCAATCGTATTGATCATTTAACCCTAGAACGATTCTTAATCGTTGATCAACCATCTGATCGGATCATGAACTCTAATATGTGTGACCTCATAGGTCCGAACCTAAGCCGGTAGCATAGGAATAAATTTTTATACCAATCGAAGTGACCATCTAGCAATGGTACCCGACGATCGGATAGGTCGAATGTGTAGAACAACATCCTTAGAACCCATGTGGATATAGTTTTTATATAATTCATCCCCTTGACCAAAATGATCATAGGACACCCCAGAGTTTAACTGTCAACTCTGATCAAGTTGTCCACATTGTATTTCAAAATATCAAATCCATCTAATGGATTACCCTGGCCAAGGTTTTGCTAAATTGAAATACAGCGAGTCATTCTTCTCCAACTCTTGGAGTGGTCAATCCCATCTCGATCACACTCTGACTTCGCAAGTACTTGACTATGCCCAGAAGCCTTCCGTCCCTGAATTAGAAATTCAGTTAGTCCAGTACCAAAGCACAGTGAGTTGCTTGCAAGTCATTGAGGCGATCTCAAGTCTAAGGGACACTTATACCTATATCCCATCAGAGACATTCTCGACAGCAGAATGCTCTGGAGTTGGTCACGTTCAATGACAATGTACCCTTACATCTCACCTGTATGCCATACCAGTGTCTCCACACTCCTTGGTTAAGAGGACAACCAACCCATATGGCCTACAGCGACCTATGCTCGATAGAAGCTGTCGTCCTTATTAACAGCCTATCATTTGGTCATGAACAGTTTTAAGGACTAATCGATAAATCCTCTCTTTATCGAACTTAAATAGTCCTAAGGACTTCATCATAACAATGGAGTTCATTAGAAGATGAAAGCTTATGATGAAGATGCCAAATATATTTTATTTATTAACAAATCAATTACAATACTTGGTTGCTCAACCGTCAACAGCTTGACGATTGGCTTTTTAGGACACATTTCCCAACAACACCGACTTGTCCTAAAGCCACTCGGCACAGTATCTAATACCCATCTTCGACTTGTGGTTGTCGAACTCATTTATCACCAGGGCTTTAGTGAAGGGGTCGGTTAGGTTCTCTTTTTTGTCGATCTTCTGAAGGTCGACATCACCTCGATCCACGATCTCTCGGATCAAGTGGAAGCGACGCAAGATGTGCTTCGTCCGCTGATGTGCTTTGGGTTCCTTCGCCTGAGCTATGGCATCAGTGCTGTCGCAGTAGAGCAGGACTGGACCATCGAGGGAGGGTGCTACTCCGAGCTCAGTGATGGATTTTCTCAGCCACACAGCTTCATTCGCGGCATCTGATGCTGCGATATACTCCGCTTCACAAACAGAGTCTGCCACAGTATGCTGCTTGGAACTCTTCCAGCAGATGGCTCCACCATTCAGAGTAAAGATATAACCCGACACACTCTTGCTGTCATCATGGTCAGATTGGAAGCTGGAGTCTGTGAACCCCACAAGTTTCAGATCTGACTCACCATAAACCAACCATTGGTCCTTAGTATTTCTCAAATACTTAAGGATGGCTTTAACCACTTTCTAGTGGTTTTCTCCAGGATCAGATTGGTATCTACTCACTACTCCTAGTGAGTATGCCACATATGATCTTGTACATGTCATGGCGTACATGATAGATCCCACCGCTGAAGCATATGGGACTCTACTCATACACTCTCTTTCTTCAGGAGTTGTCGGACAATCCTTCTTAGAGAGAGAAATTTCTTGACCTATCGGTAGATAGCCCTTCTTGGAATTCTCCATGCTGAACCTCTTCAGCACAGTGTCTATGTACATGGACTGGGATAACCCAAGCATCCTTTTAGATCTATCCCTATAGATCTTCATCCCTAGGATGTAGGATGCTTCACCCAAGTCCTTCATGGAGAACTGTGATGACAACCAAACTTTTATTCCCTGTAGTGCGGGGATGTCATTCCCGATTAAGAGAATGTCATCCACGTACAAGATAAGGAATACCACAACTGGACCATTTGCCCATTTATAGATGCAGGGCTCTTCTCCATTCTTAATGAAGCCATACGTTTTGATCACCTTATCAAAATGCATGTTCCAACTCCGAGAAGCTTGCTTCAATCCATAAATGGATCTCTGAAGCTTGCACACCTTGGACTCATCTGTGGATGTAAACCCCTCAGGTTGTATCATATACACCTCTTCGGTCAGCTCTCCATTCAGGAAAGCTGTCTTTACATCCATCTGCTAGATCTCATAATCTAGATGGGCAGCTATTGCAAGCATTATCCGAATAGATTTGAGCATTGCCATAGGAAAAAATGTCTCGTCATAGTCAATACCATAACGTTGATGATACCCCTTGGCGACCAGACGGGCTTTATAGGTCTCCACCTTTCCGTCTGTGCCCCTCTTCCTTTTGAAGACCCATTTACACCCAATGGGTTTAACCCCTTCAGGTGGGTCAACCAATGTCCATACATCGTTGACGTTCATGGACTTCATTTTGGATTTCATGACTTCAAGCCATTTCTCGAAATCAGGTCTCTGCATTGCATCCATATAGGTGATCGGATCCTCATTATTCTCATCAAGTTCGATGGGATCACCGTCCCGGACCAAAAAACCGTAGTATCTGTCCGGTTGACGTGGTACTCTATCGGATCGCCTTAATGGTGCAGGTACATTGGGCTTCGGATCTATTCTAATCATATCAGACTCAGGTTCAGCTATTGGTGTCGGTCCTTCTACCTGTTGAACTTCATCAAGTTCAATCTTAGAGGCAACGGTTCCTTCACCAAGGAACTTCTTTTCTAAAAAGATTGCCTTAAGGCTGACGAACACCTTTTGTTCATCAGCATGGTAGAAAAAATATCCTTTTATCTCTTTGGGGTACCCTATGAATGAGCATTTGTCAGACCTAGGTCCAAGTTTGTCTGTGACTAATCGTTTGACATAGGCCGGGCACCCCCAGACCCTAAGATGTGAAAGTGCTGGCTTACGTCCCATCCATATCTCATATGGAGTCTTAATTACAAACTTACTTGGAACCCTATTTAATAGATAACAGGTCGATTCGAGTGCATATCCCCAGAAGGATATCGGCAAGCTAGCAAAACCCATCATGGATTGGACCATGTCTAACAGAGTCCGATTCCTCCTTTCAGACACACCATTATGCTGTGGTGTTCCTGGAGGAGTCCATTGGGAGAGAATCCTATTCTCTCATAGATATGTGAGAAATTCACTAGAAAGGTATTCTCCTCCTCGATCAGATCAAAGAGTTTTAATACTCTTTCCAGTTTATTTTTCTACTTCACTTCGGAATCGTTTGAACATTTCAAATGAATCCGACTTATGTTTCATCAGATAGACATATCCATATCGGGATAGGTCATCCGTGAAAGTTATGAAGTAGAAATATCCACCTCTAGCACTGGTGCTCATGGGCCCGCATACATCAGTATGTACTAGGCCCAAGAGCTCAGTAGCTCTCTCACCTTTTCCAATAAAAGGTGACTTGGTCATTTTACCAAGAAGACAGGACTCACAGGTTAGAAGTGATTCACAATCACTGACTTCGAGGATTTCCTCTTAAGTCAACCTGTTTACTCTGTTCTTGTTTATATGACCAAGCCTACAGTGCCATAAGTAGATATCTGACACACTATCTAATCTAGGGTGCTTACCAGTAGAATAGACTCTAATCAGGCTTGATCTTTTTGGTCTGGCTCTGCACAGATGTCCCAGCCTGAACTTGCACCTTCTTCACTTTCTTCTTCTTGTTCTTCTTCCTTTCTTAAAGGGTCGAGAATCAGAAGACGAACCTCCCACTGAGTTCACCGACTCCTTGAGGAGTTGGTGATCCTTCTCAAAGTTCTGAAGCAACCCCAGTAATCTGTGGTAGTTTACTTCAGGCTTTGTCATTCTATAATGAGTGAGGAATGGGAGATAAGACTTTGGGCAGCGAGTTCAGTATTGCATCTTTCCCAAGCTGCTCATGCAAGGAAAAGTCGAGCTTGCTCAATCGTTCCATCAGCTCGATCATGTACAATACATGATCAGTGACAGAGGCACCATCTCGCATTTTGGTGTTGAAGATGGCACAACTAGTCTTGTGCCTCTCCACGTCATCGGATGTGCCAAAGGCATCCTCCAACACTTGAAGCATGTCCTTTGGCTGAGCCGTCTCAAATCTACGACTGAACTCGTCGCTCATGGTAGCCAGCATGTTACAGTGCATCGTGGTCCGATCACTGAGCCACTTCTGATAAGTGTCTCTGACTGTTCCACGTGCATTGGCAGCTGGCTCCTCAGGTGCAGGATCCATTATCACATATAGGATCCGTTCATGCTCCAGGACTATCTTCAACTTTCGATACCAGCTATCGAAGTTGGGTCCCACCAACTTATCATTGTCCAACAATGATCGAAGCAATAGGGAAGTGGCCATATTTGTACAAAGGAGAACCATAACCTAATTAGTAATTGATTCATTAAACCTAAAGATTTGGACTTTAATCAAAAAGTTTCTCCCACTATTTTATTCGAATTGATAGCCTCTACCTCTAATTCGAGGAATTACCCTAATTTCTTAGTGGGTACTAGAATCCACTTAGACTGCACACAAGCCCAACTTTGGTTGGCCAACCCATGTATATCTAAGGGTAGGTTCATAACTAATTATTTTTTTAAATAATTTTTAGTAATTTTAATTTTGTCCCAGAAACCTAATCAGTAGGCTTTGGCCTCCACTGTATGGATCCAGTTAGGTCCAACCATTAACATGATCATACTTGGTGTATCTAACCAACGAATGATTAAGCCCAACTTTGGTTGGCTCACCTAACCACCATTAGAGAGACACTTCCAAGGCGTCATATGATGAGTGATAATTCCATTAGTCAACAAGCACCAGGCCTTTGGGTCTACAATGATTATTGAGTTAATGGACTCATTATCAAACACCTTAATAGGAGGCTATGACTCAATTATCTCCATAACTTTATCATTTTAAGGATCTAATAATTTTAGAGGATTTAAATAATATAGAGGATGAAGTCAGATGAACCAGCTTATCATGATCCTCCCACTGGCTTCACCAAGTCAGCTTAAGGGAGACCAGGGCTGGTCTAGGAGCACCTAAATCAGTCACACTGATTTACCTAGCTGACATGGGTCAGCTCGAATAGTCAAGTGATCCGATCAAAACATAATTTCACCAAAAGGTCAGGTAAGTTCGATCAGTGGGATGGTCTACCAAAGCTTGCCTTAGACACCATCAGAAATGGCCAGGTAAGCGGGCTCCCAATTAAAAACCATCGGTCTGGTTTACCTTAGACACCAACTGGTTTAATTAGTTTCGATTAGATCAACCTAACAGTTCGTGCTAGACCGCTTAGCCAAGAATCAAGTCCATTTGGTTCTCGTTAAAGACATGGACTTGACCAACTACAACTATTGTAATTGATCTAGAGAATCCTTGACCTAATCTAAGACAACAATTGATTAGATTTAGTCAATTCTCTAATTAAGTCCATCTTCAATCTAACCACTATTAATGGACCTAATTCTCACTAACCCATTAACCCAATGTGTTATGGTTTGTGTCTTAGGTTCTTCAATTCACAATCCTAGAACCTAATCAAACAACTTCTTAATTCTTAATTAAGTTTTGGGCTGAGGGTTGAGTTTGACTTTTCAAAAAATAATTTTCATATTTGTAAAATAATTTTACAATATGATTCTACCAACCATATTGCATGTTTGATTCATAATAAAGATGCAAGTGAAATAAACATGAAACTACTTTAGATCTAATCTAAACAGATTCATGTAATTGAAACAATTTCAACTTTAAATAATTTCTTTGCACAAAAATTATTAACAAAGAGATTTTATTTCAGATTTAAATATCTTTTAAATCTAATAAATCATAAATTTAATCTAGATCATATCTAACAAATTTATGATTAAAGATAGATCTACACAAATTAGGACAACCTTTGCACTGTAAGGGATAAACCTTACAGCAGGACAACCTTGCAGTTCGTGATTGATCTAAAATTTTAATTTCAAATTTAATAATCAGATTATAAATTAGATCTAATCTAAGAAATAATCTAATCATGTATAAATAATCATGTAATAAAGAACCTAGGCTCTGATACCAATTGAAGGAACCAGATCTAGGGTTTCAGGGTTAGATCTTGAAACTTTTTCAAGATCATACAGCGGAAGACTAAAATAAATCAAAATTTATTTTCTAAAATTAGAAAATCCCTAGATCTAAGATCTTATTACATGATTATTACATAGCATTAAATCAGAAATTAAAATATATAAATATAGCATGAACTACATGTTGATCATATCAACATGTTTCTATACTACATCTAATGTATGTATTAAACAATAGATCAGATCTATTACCTTGCAAGTTAGACGTTCTAACCTTGTTGATCTGGGCTTGAAGATGATGTTGCAAGCCGCACACGCATCCGGCCTCTAGGAGTCGTCCACACGAGCCCACGAATCTCGATCAGAAGTCCTACTTCAGAAAATCAGCACAGTATGCTAGTACTGCGCTGATCCTTCTTTGATGGTTGATCAGGTGCCTCCCTCTTCTTGATTTGGACTCTTCCAAAGATAAAAAGTAGAAGGAGGAGTTTCAGATCTGAGACACTCTCAGGAAACTCAAGATGGAGGGAGGAAAGATATGAAAACAAAAACCCTAGAAGAAGACCCTCTTCTTCTTCACATTTTTCTCTCTAGATACCCTAACTTGCATCTTTTATATCTCCATGACCTAAAGGTATTTCTCTTTGATTTTTGGATGGCACAAATGTCTCTCAAATCTCTATCTTCTCCTAAAATTTCACAAAGAAACTCATCTTATATAGAGAGATATGATAGAGTCCTTGTCTAGGTCAAACACCTAGTCAAGGCTTATCCAAACATGGCAAGTTAAGGGACGCCCAACTCTTGAGCACCTCCTCCATATTTTCATACATGGATCACCAGTAAAGGGTGCACAATGTAAACCCTAAAATCCATAAAAATTCCAAAAAAAATTGGTGTAAAATTGAAAGAGTTTTGGATTTCTAAAACTCTATCTCATAGAATTCGAAATCCAAACTTATTCCTTTTAGATTTGATCCAAACCACCTTCCATGTAAGAAAGAAGAGAAGAGACCTTTTGTGAACGTGGGAGAGATCTGGGAGAGGGCTTTTGTCACACAAAATAAGTGGAGATTGGCATTGAATTAAGAGAGAGGGCGTGGAGAAGGCTTATGTGGCGCAAGGTGGAATCCTAGTCTTACTAGGATTCTGTCTTATGACTTGTTTTAATTTGGTTTCCCAAACCAAATCAAATCAAAATTAGATCAACTCAATTAAAATAGGTCTTAACCCAATTAAGAACCTAATTTAATCAGATTAAATTAGATTTAAATCTGATTTAATTTTCTAATCAAATTAGAAATTAGATTGACCCAAGTCCTAGTTGAACTAGGACTAGTTTTTCCTTGCACTTGGCTTATCCAATAAACCAATTGGACTTGATCCAATCAAGCCCAAACTAAATCTAATTAAATCATCTTTAATTAGACTTAATCTCAGTTCATTGGCTTAATCAAATTAAGCCAATTAGCAATCGAATTGCTAATCGATCCTCCTGCAATACTTGCACTGGGTTAAATGTCAATCGTATTGATCATTTAACCCTAGAACGATTCTTAATCGTTGATCAACCATCTGATCGGATCATGAACTCTAATGTGTGTGACCTCATAGGTCCGAACCTAAGCCGGTAGCATAGGAATAAATTTCTATACTAATCGAAGTGACCATCTAGCAATGGTACCCGACGACCGGATAGGTCAAATGTGTAGAACAACATCCTTAGAACCCATGCGGATATAGTTTTCATATAATTCATCCCCTTGACCAAAATGATCATAGGACACCCTAGAGTTTAACTGTCAACTCTGATCAGGTTGTCCACATTGTATTTCAAAATATCAAATCCATCTAATGGATTATCCTGGCCAAGGTTTTGCTAAATTGAAATACAGCGACTCATTCTTCTCCAACTCTTGGAGTGGTCAATCCCATCTCGATCACACTCTGACTTCGCAAGTACTTGACTGTGCCCAGAAGCCTTCCGTCCCTGAATTAGAAATTCAGTTAGTCCAGTACCAAAGCACAGTGAGTTGCTTGCAAGTCATTGAGGCGATCTCAAGTCTAAGGGACACTTATACCTATATCCCATCAGAGACATTCTCGACAGCAGAATGCTCTGGAGTTGGTTACGTTCAATGACGATGTATCCTTACATCTCACCTGTATGCCATACCAGTGTCTCCACACTCCTTGGTTAAGAGGACAACCAACCCATATGGCCTACAGCGACCTATGCTCGATAGAAGCTGTCGTCCTTATTAACAGCCTATCATTTGGTCGTGAACAGTTTTAAGGACTAATCGATAAATCTTCTCTTTATCGAACTTAAATAGTCCTAAGGACTTCATCATAACAACGGAGTTCATTAGAAGATGAAAGCTTATGATGAAGATGCCAAATATATTTTATTTATTAACAAATCAATTACAATACTTGGTTGCTCAACCGTCAACAGCTTGACGATTGGCTTTTTGGGACACATTTTCCAACACATTCATCATATAAAAGTACCGATGAATCTAGTTCATATACTGAAATTAACATAAACTGATTTTAGGATAAATAAATATCAATTTATATATCTGAATCGCTTTTTCTTTTGCCTTAAATCTGTAACTGAGGTTGAATCCAATTCAATCCTTGGATCTGGGGCTGAGCAACTTCTGAATTAGCAGTACAAGCATCCTACTTCTATGGATATCCATAGGAATGATCTGGACAAGCTCCTCTTGATACAACTCACTTGAACTTAAAACCTGAATAGGCTTGAACCAAGTCTGGATAGGGATCAACCCTTGAACCCTTTTTTTTATCTTTCTTTCTTAATTTTTGAAGAAGCCAAAAACTTTTCTTAATCCCTCAATTAATTAAGAAGAACAATAACTAGAAAGTGATTGTAACAAACTCCCAACAAACTTGGAAAGAAGAAGAAGAAACCAATAATTTGACGCCAACCCTTGACCCCAAGGAGAGATGTCGCCCACCTCTCTTCTATCTCTAACAAGGAGATGCCTAGAGAGAGAGGGTATGGGCTAGAGAGAGAAAGAGGAGGGGAGGTGATGGGTGCAGTAAGGATGGTGACAAGGAAGGGAGGAAGTGAGATGTTGAGAGAAGTAAGGCTAGGATTCTTTATATAAATAACATAAGGGTGTCCTAATCAAATAAGGATCCCTCCTAATCATATTAGAAATCTTAGCTTAAATATACTTGAACCAAATAAATAGTATGCCACCCAAAACTCATCCATACTCATACCCAATGCTAGACGTCTCATCGTATGAGATCCAATAAAAAGTCTTAAATCAGCCCACATAATTTCATAAATTTATTTTAAAGGTTCTTAATGAATAAAATTAAGAAACTCTTTCTTGATTTAATCCAAGCTATAAATTAAGCATCCAACTATTAGAGGTTATTGAATCATAATCAATTAGATTCAAATCAAGTGTAGAAATTGATTAATTCTTATCATTTAAGCAAACTAACTATAAGAGAAATTAGATTCATCCAGGTGCTAGCAAGATTACCATAAGCCCAATAAGATTTCTCTAAATCCATATTAATTGATGCTTCATAAGTCCAATTATAAGTAATTAAGATCTTCTTTCTTTATGTGTGATCCCATAGATTCAATTCTGTCTGGTAGTAAGATGTATCATGATCTTTATCATAAGTATTATTGAAATTTCTTTTAGTGGGTTGGAATAATTCCATTCTAACTCAATAAGGATCATTAATCCAAAACAATCCTATTGAGCTTTACAATCCACCAGTGATATTTAGCAATATATAGTGGCAAACCAATAGAACCAAAATAGAACCTTTAGATGTAGTTAATATATGATACAATTTTTCTATCATAAGTCTCGACTAGATAACAAATCATGGATAAATCGTCAAACCTCATCGTCAGTCATATAATAGATCCGATCAGCTCCAGTCCAATAGTGATTTCAAATGAAAATTTTTTTTCATTAATCACACTACCATGGCCATAGACTTGTAGACTCAGCTTTTCAAATCTCAAAGGACTAATTCTCTCCATCAAAGTCGATAGATCCCATATAAATGCATACGTTGCTCGCATAGCTCAACCAACTGAAGTCAATATTTACTATAAAAATTCATGATCGAGTTAATATTTATGTGTAGTCAAATTATAGTAGTTTTACTATAAGCAACTGTGACACCACAGGTCAAAGGACCAATCGCACAACTACAGCATCGAGATAATTACTGATGATCGAATAGAAATTCATATAATCTCTCATATGATCACACTCAGTATAAATTGTTCTCTAATAATTATCTATATTTTTCGCTCAGTGTCTCTTCACTATAGACTAGAGACTCATCTATCCCGAAAGAAGTGAACTGTGCATTGGTTTATCTGGATGAATTATCATCCTCATGACTATCCTATGACCGAAAGTAATTTAAGAATCGATCATACATGCCTCTAATTCTCAACACTTGAGAATATATATCGTAACATCAATTCCAAAGATGATTCAAGGATACATAACATTTGAATGAAAAATAAAAACTTGTCCTTTATTGATTAAATCAATAGTTTAAGTACAAATATGTGTCATAGAATCAAAAATATGTTAGATAATAATTGACTTCTAGGACATACATCTAACAAAAAAAATATAGGGAGCAAAGTGATTAACGACTAACTTGACCTAGTAAGAATATGACCCCACATGAACTTCAATAAATTTCAAAATTGCCTCGAAATCATCGTAGAGAAATTGAAAATTAAAACCGGTAAGGTCATTCTATTGAATACAAGACCAGTTGGCATTGAAAAGGACACCAAACCCAGCGACAACGTTGGCCACTGCATCCGCATTCCAGCAGACTAAAGGAAGATTAAACAAAGTAGCACAGACCTTATAGCTTAGGCTGCTGTGTGCTCCATATTTGGATTCATCCTAGTGATTGACAACAAGGCTGAATTCTTCCCCCTTGATATGTCCCCAGGCAATGAGAGCTTGCACCGCCTCATTTGAAGGGCACACTACAAAGAAGGTGTTGTTCTTCGACAGCCGTTTCGCCTTCCATGAACCAATGACTTGAGCTTTTCCTAAGAGAGTGACAGCGACGTCATCTTCCTTGACCGAATAGCCATATGTTTTGATATAAGCCGCTCGAAAGAGGTACGAGGAGACCTCAGCCATATCGAAGGTGAAGGCCAAAAAGGCTTTGGAAAATCGAGGCATAGTCAATGGTGGTGTTGTGGAGGGAGGACCGACGAACGCAGTGTTAGGGGAAATAGAAGAGGCAGGTAGGTTAGGGTGCGAATGAACAACCTGTGGGAGTGAAGACCCACAGTCGATTGGGGCAGAAAAGGTTCTACAGCTTTTGAACGAGTGCCCAAAGTGTAAGCAATGAAAGCATTTGATGGGCTTCCTACAAATGCTCTTCAAGTGACCGGCCTCCTCACAGCGGAAGGAAAGACCCTTTTTAAAGGGGGTCACGGAGGGCAAGGGGGTTGAGTATGAGAGAACGCGGCAGCGAGACCTGTTCAGTAGCACCCTCAAGCCATGGGAATGCCCTGATGAAAGAGATCTCTTAGTTTGAAATGTAGGAGGCTGAGACAAGAGAGCTTCAGCATAGGTTCGGCCAGGATCTGCGATGAAACTAAGGTGGCTGGAAGGTTGAGAACTAGATAAATCGGGGTTAAAACGATCGACAGAAGAAACACGAGGCTGAGAACGGCGTGAATGGTGCGAAGGGAAAGAAAACCTGATATCTGGTACAGTTAGCCGCAGCACTTTCAGGAAATGTGGCGTAGAACGTGAGGTCGGTGGATGGTTACTGTACAGCTGATGCGCACTAGCGCAGCGATGCGAACTAAGTGGAATCGCAGTCACTCCGGTCAGAGGAGGAAGAGAGTTGCCTAAGGGCTGTTTCCACCCTATAGGGATTGCGCTTGCTCCAGAAGCTGGGTGACAATGATGAGATGGGGTGGATGAGTGGCACTGGTGCAACACAGAGAAGGGAGAACACTGGGAGGTGGCAGAAGAAAAGGCTGGTTTCTCACTCTAGAAACCCCGGAGCATCTCGCTCTGGAAAGAGACATCAGGCGTCTTATTCTCCCTATTACGATGATCATGCTTGAGTTGAAATATTTTTGTATTCTCACTATAATATAATATAGACATGCTAGCTTCTCATGAATGTTTCAATCTGTCAACATCCCATAAGAAGAAAAATTATTAATAATTCACATTAATGTAGCTTTTATTACGAATTTCTGCTTCTCCGATACATTAAGGGGTGTTTGGTTTGTAATCAGAATTAAAATGGAAATAGGAATGAGAATGGTTTGGAATCGGAATCAGAATGGTCAAATCTCCTGAAGCGTTTGGTTTATGATCGGAATCGAAATCGAAATTGAAATGAAAAATTGAATCCATAGAGGAGAGTAAGAATTGAGTTCTATATAGATTGATCCATTCCCATTCCATCTTAGAATTGGAATCGAAATGAGACTCCTCCCAACCAAATAGTTGGAATGAGAGTCATCCATTCCGATTCTGATTTCAAATTCTATTTTTTTCAACCAAATATTTTCTAAAAATATATATGTCGTTGGATCATAAAAATTCCAGCTCATCAATAAAAGATCTTAAATATATCTCAATGCTGCTATCAATGATTCAGAAATGACAATACTCACTGTCCAATGATCGATGAATGATTATGCCGTAAAAAAGCAACAACGGAGAAACAGAAAAAAAAAAAAAAAAATTCAAAGGTTCCATGATCAATTGATCGATTAGGAGTGAGGCACGCTTTAGCGACATCTGGCAGTAAATGGGCATGTATGCGTGACCACAACCAGAGATGATCTTCTTCGCCGACCAGACAGAAAGGTCGATCTCCTTCCTTCGCTTCCCCTCCTATCGGCCTTTGCCCCCATCTTTCATTAGGGTTCGTTTGGTCGGTGCCGGGTAATGTCATCCGCGAAGGAAAGAGATCGTTTCATCTGCAATTGAGCTTAAGTCGGTCGCAATGGAAATGGCGGCGCGGCTATTCTGTGAGCTCCCCCTCAGACCACCATCTCCTCCTCCTCCTCCTATCAGAGTTGCTCCCTTGCTCCGCAAAAGGTCGTCCGCCACATGCCTTCTTCCTCGTACATCTTCGCGGTTAGGCGCTTGTCATGCGGCCTCGAGAGACCACCCTTTTCCCCTCTGCTACTGCGAGGAAGAGGAGAGGCAGGAGCTCTCGTGGGAGTCCTACGACCGTTGGATCCAGGCCCATTGCTCGAGGGGCCGCCTTGACCGTTCCCTGGACCTGTTGGCTCGGATGGAGGCTTCCGGGATGCGCCCCAGCGCCGCATCCTACGCCCGTCTCGTCCGCGCCCTCGGGAGCGTCGGCCGGACTCTGGAGGCCGACGCCGTCTTCCGGGAGATGAAGTGGGCGGGTCTCCGGCCGGGCCTCAGGGACTACAACGCGCTGCTGCGGGCGTTCCTGAGGAAGGGGCAGCTGCGGCTCGCCGACTGCTTGCTGGTGGAGATGGGCGAGGAGGGCGTCGGCCGGAACAGGGAGACCTACCTGCTCCTCCTCGACTCCTACGTCCGCGCCGGGCGCCTCGAGGACACCTGGTGGGTGCTGGGAGAGATGAAGCGGATGGGGTTCCCCCTCGACTCCCGCGCTTACAGCCAGGTCCTCAGGCTCTACAGGGACAACGGGATGTGGAAGAAAGCGATGGGCCTCGTGGTGGAGATGCGGGAGCTCGGTGTCGCGCCCGACGGCAGGATCTACAACGAGATCATCGAGACGTTCGGGAAGCACGGTCAGCTAGATGAGGCGGTGAAGATGTTCGAGACGATGCAGGGCGAGGGTCTGAAGCCAGATATCGTCGCCTGGAACGCTCTCATCCGGTGGCATTGCCAGGCCGGCCATCTCAAGCAGGCTCTCGAGTTCTTCACCAAGATGCAGGAAGAGGGGTTATACCCTGACCCCAAGATCTTCACCACCATCATCACCCGCCTGGGGGAGCACGGAAGGTGGGATGAGATCAGGAACATCTTCGAGAGCATGAAATGCAGGGGTTTCCGGAACAGTGGGATCATATACGCAGTCTTGGTGGATATATATGGTCAGTACGGCATGTTTCAGGATGCTGAGGAGTGTGTGGCTGCTCTTAAAGCAAAAAAGCTGCAGCTTTCAGCGAGTGTCTTCTGTGTACTGGCAAATGCGTATGCTCAACTGGTGTGTCCGTCCTCCTCCTTTTTGATATTCCTTTTTCCTTAATTTTGATTCAAGTTTATTGTTTCTGTTCACTGACTGGTTGTGTGCTGCTTATGATTTGGATCATCTGATACTTCTGGTTCATGCTTTGTGCTTCGAAGATAGAATTGAAGGACCATTAAATTTGGGATCATCTGATACTTGTAGTTCTCTTTTGACAGACAATGCAACACCCAAACCATTAAATTTGATATCAGACTCATCAATGAGACCTCAAATCACTTCATTTGTATCCTAGTGCTTTTTCTACAATAGTCTTTGTTTTAGAGAAAGATGAATGGAACCACAAATTATAATAAGGGAAGAATGGGTGGGAGGATAAAAGGAAGAAGTAACGAGAGAAGAGTTAAGAAGAAATTTGGAGAATCCACCATGAAAAATGAAGACTTGCATATATAAAATACCCATGATTATCTTTCGCTGCCTCTGATATCAAAAAGATCACCACCGTGAACCTTGTAACCGCTTGAAATTCAAACTCCTTGCTTTGATAAGTTATCGGCTCTATAAAATATATGCTAATTCCTGTTTTTCTCTCATAAACTCCAGGGGAAAAAAAAAAGAAGGATAAAACACATCTGATGGTGTGGATTAGATAACATAAGTAACTAATGAAATTTTAATATTGAAAACCTTTTTGGTAGACTTTTTCCTAGTTTCCCTCTTTGTTGTCTACCTTAATATTTTATTTTCTATCTCCTATATTTTGTTCTCTTCCTTTTTTCATGGGCTTGTTATACCAACATGTGACAACCGCCCACAATTTGCCTGGTATCCAACTGTATTGTCATACACAGATATTAGATTTTCTTCCTTTTACTTTAAGTTTAATTTTGAGATTATAGCAAATGTTGTACAATGGATGGTTATCTTTGAAGCACATGATGACAGTGTTGGGAAGGTCAGATTGCTTATTTGGATTAAAATGTTCCTAAGTGGTCCTCTTGCAAGTTCATTGGTTACTTTCTTGCAAGATAAAAGGAGTCTCAATGGCCCAAGGCATCAATATCAAATGTTTGTGGTTCTCATTTCTTGCTGTTCTTCATGTATATAAAGGCATTGAAGAAGATACATGAATAGATGCTAAGATCTTTGAAGGTGGACCAAGGGAACTGATGTTTTGGAAATAATTTTTCCACCAACAAGTTTATTCTTTACTGGTGGTTTTCCAGTGAGAAGGATGGAGGCATCAGAGCATATTGAAGACAGAGATTACATGAGGAACAGTGTGGAACTGTGGGTCTAATAGGAATTCAGAATGTCTCTATAAATTTGGTGCACCTGCCCCTATAACTTTGGCACTGTCCCACTTAATATTTGGCTCAGATTACCATACTTACACTAGTGTTGCAGATCAAAGAAAGGCTTATTTATTACTCAGTGAATGACCCTTAGTGCATTGCTTTCCTTTGGCAGCCTTACATATCTGCAGTTCCTTTCCCTTGTATATTTGTCCATCAATTCATTTTCTCTGGTTAAAAGTAAAAGCTTTATTATTTTGTAAATTTCTTCACTAGTTATACTTGTCTCCTATACTGCAATCGCAAAATATATGTGCTTTTCTTATTTGTAATATTGACATCTTAAAAGTTTCCAATTACTAAATCATTCTTCTTCTTTGGTCCTACACTGACTCCAACATCAGGCTACAAGGTTTTGAACATGGACTTTCTGGGGTTATCTGTTTCCCCATAAGGGGAGAATGTGTGGGAAGTGCTCTTAGCAATTTGGTGGTGTGTGCAAAATCGAGTGACGAACACCCTATTGAAACAGTTCTTCTATGGTTTCACTAATGCCGTCAGTAAGATCTGTGTTTTTGAATGGATTAGACATTCATTTTGTTGGCTGATGCCATTATTCTTTTTGGAATTTAAACAAGTATTCTATCTTATATAGAAGTTTACAGAGGAGTATGTTTCCCTCACTTTGAACTGGAGCAATATTTATTTTCTGCACGTAACTAGATTTGGGGTGTGCATAATTTTTCTCTAATCAATCTAACATATCCAACAATTAACTTTGCAATGTATCTGTGCATTATATGTAGGACACGTATTTCCCATCAAATGAAGATCTATGCTTACAAACAATAAAATCTGTTAGTATTCTGATCTAGGTTCTTGTTGTAATCATCTACATGTGTTGCTTTGAGATGTATTTTTATGGAGTAATATGAATAACTACACTCCTTACCTTATAAGAATATATATATTTTTTTTTTTGGCAGAATCAATTTAAAACTATCCTCACCCTACAATCATTTATAATCTCTCTCTCTCTCTCTGAACTAGGTATCTTTATAACTCAATTATTTGCATATCTTTCTGTCTAGGGGTTGTGGGAACAAACCATAAAAGTACTAAGAATGATGGAAGAAGAAGGGATTGAACCAAATCTTATTATGCTGAACTTGTTGATCAATGCATTTGGTATTGCTGGAAGGCATTTGGAGGCACTGGCAGTTTTTGAACATATCAAGGAGAGTGTAAGTAAATTTAGTATGAAAGGAGATGAATTTCTTTATAGTTGTCTTCTCCTTTCTTCCATTTGGTTTATTTTTCTCTTTGATTATTCTTATAAATACTAGCTACACAGATACTACTGTTTCTGTAGGGCATTAGTCCAGATGTGGTTACTTATAGTACTCTGATGAAGGCATTCATGAGAGCAAAAAAATATGATCAGGTTAGATTTGTTTGATGCTTAAACAGCTGCCATTAATTTTGAGGTATTGGTTGATGCTTGACCTTAAAATTTATGTTTCAGTAATCTACAGAAACAAGCCATGCTTTTCAGTTACATTACTAAATGTCAGTCAGGGAAGTAATTATGTAACTAGCATTTAGCATATGCCTGCTCGTATCTGGATGAAAGAAGAAAGGAACATATAAAGGGTAGTCTCTCTCAGTGAAGTAATAAAAATAAAGGGGAAAAATGGGAATGGATTCTTGAAGGAAGAGAGAGGGATACAAAGAAAAAGAGTGGAGCTGTGGGAGGGCTGGGGTCCATGGTGAAGTGCTTCGATGGATGTTAACAAAACTAAAGGGACAGATTCTTGTAAGGTTTTTCACTTACAACATAAAAAATAAAATAAAATAAAAGATGGAGTTGAAGGAAGCAAGGGGTCCAGGTGGAGGGGAACTTGGAGGGTGAAGATAAACCACCCAAAATTCGAATGATAATAGTAGTAGATATTTATTTTTTTCCTACTGTAGAATAAAAAGGTGGATTTAAAAGGAAAATGCTTTTCCACTGTAGTTGATACTATTCTACTTCTTTAATTTCATATGCTAGATCTGGAGGCTAGTGTTGCCTGGACACCTGGCATGGGTGCCAAGCAACTAAGCCTACTTTGGCATTGGATACACAAGTCTACAAAAATCTATGCATAGGAATACAGGATGGTATGCTATATAACAAATAAATCAATGGAATAGCCATGATTTTGTGAGTTGTTTATGTTATTCATTTAGTGTCATGATAACTCTATACGAAAAGGATAATGACGGTTCTATATTCTCATAACTGTAATAACTTAAAGTCAAAACGATAATTAGTTTTCAGTAAGTGTCAGGCACTCAAAACTAAAGGCCCTCTACATGACAATCGAGAGCGAGAGAGAGAGAGAAGAGAAGAAAAGAGCATGTCAGCATTTTTTGCTGATGTCAAATGGTACATCTCAAAGTGGAGTTCCAGCAGTGTCATCTCATCTCATCTCATTGTCCTGTTGTGTCGAAGAGTCTAAAAGTATTGACACTTCCCAAAATCTTAAAAGTAGCGTGTGAAATAGGTGGAGACAGACACCTTATCCTAGAAAGTGCATAAAGAAATATCTTTCATTCATGGGTTTGTTAGAGAAAAATCTTTCGTTCTTGAGTTTTCTTATATTTTACCAGAAAAATAATGTCAATCTATTTTCAAACTTCATTTTACGATTCTGAGGCTTTATACATAATTATTTATTCTTGCCAATCAGGTCCCAGTAATTTATAAGGAAATGGAATGTGCTGGGTGCACACCAGACAGAAAAGCTAGGGAGATACTGCAAAATGCTATAATTATACATGAACAGAGAGGTGGTAAGTGATTCATACAGTGAATCTATGTGTTTACACAAGAAAGGATTGGAGTATTTATAATTGCCCTTGTAACAGGTCATGTTTCTCTTGATTCAAAATTCTTTTTAACTATCTTCTAGTTAATTAAAGTCTCTAAGAATCACAAATCAGGTTAGCTGGGATATCCTGATTTCTTGAAATGATGTCAAAAACAGTTAGAGCACTTTGTCATTCATGTATAACATCAAAGGCGTTTCAAATTTTGTTTTTGTTTGACCATTTGACTTTCTCATAGTATGGAAAACAATCATTTTGTTATGTGAAAAAAAATGATGATAAATCCTTATATATCCTTTCTCATAAATAATGTCCTTATCAAACTTACCGGTCTATTTTTGTGTAGAAAACATTTGCATGCATACTGATGGTTTTTCCTCCTAGGTCTACATTTGTAGTTTTATACCTCTGCCTGGGTACCACATAAATAGTGAATTGTCAAAATTGAGAACTTACATTATTGGTTGTATTTTGCAGTAAATCATAATCACTATTGCTTTCTATACAATAGAGTACTACGGAATTTGTTTCCGGAGGGTTGATTAATTGTAACTGATTTTAGTAGTAGAAGCCTGGAAAGGCAAGAGCAGCTTTGATATTTGTTCCAGATATTTTTGCCATTTGGTTCCATTGGTCATGCTTTCAGAAATGCTCATGCAAAGTTACACAACTAAATTATTGTAAAGTCTGTTAACGGATTTGCATGGAGAATGGTTGTCCAGTTTATTTTCTATAAATTGGATTAACATGTATTTAATTAATTTTTTGCAAAATCAGTTTTCCATTGAGCTTTATGATTTTTGATCCAATCTTATTTAGGGATTGCATAGTACACTTCTTAGAAATGATTTGATCTGAACTTCAGCACTTACCCCCTAGTCTGTACATGCTCTCCACCTGTCATGCAGTGCAACCTCTGGTTTTTTTGTTTTTTTGTCAGGTGGTCCTTCGCTCAGGGATGGTTAGATGTTGCCTCAAATCAAAGTGCTCTCATCTAAATAAGGATGTGTGCAATACTTTTGGATCGAAATAGTTTCCAAGCATAATAGACATCCATGAGCTTGGTGAGACAAGCTTAACTCCGGTTTTTAACCACAATTATAGCTAAAATATAACAGCATGTTTCATTTATGGTTCCATGACTAACTTCTAGCTTGGGATAAAAATATGCAGTGTTAACAAATTTCTGCTTTGGGACAAAGAATTCAAATATTGTCGATGTTGTTACTGCTACTTACCAAATGTCCTCATATTAGTTGGACTGATGACAATGATTGGGAGTAATGATCTGAACAATTCTTATATCCACCAAGAAAGCAAGCAGAAGCGCGTTACATGATCGCCTTGCATCATGGTGTATCCATACTCATGAAATTGAGGAGGAGAATGTGTTGGCTTTCTGATCAGATCACTCTGTCTAGCAGCTCCAAGAGGCAAAATTTTGTGTGGCTGCTACTAGGCTATTTCCTTCAGGACAACAACTTAGCACTTTGGCCTGGTTATGTTCCCGACATTTTGCCTATGAGATGGCCACTTTCTTCCCAGAATCTGTTTAGGAACTGCTACTGTTGACCCTGGGGCACCCTGATTTACTCCTTGAGGTGTTCGATTTCTGCATGATCCTGCTGATATACTCCATCGCTAGTGAATTTTTGTTTTTATTATATACTTCACAACCTTTCAGTTATGTTCAATCTCTCTCTCTGTGTGTGTGTGTCTGCGCGCGCGTGCGCCTGTGTGTGTGTGTGAAGTGAGGAAGCTCTCTGACTTGATTCTTGTTGCTGCGTAGCAACTGTGGACACATTATTTCTTCTAAAGGAACTTGGGTTATCAAATTAACTGCAAAATGGGCTTGGGATATCAAGTTAACATGACAACCTTGGGAACTTGTTGGAAATATTTGGGAGCCCCTGACGAAACACAAGGGAACAGGGTTAGTTTGTACAAGGTATGTTCCAGTTCAATAAAGTTATGCAGATTTATCATGACTTGTGATTTTTTTTTTCCTAATTTATTTTACTTTTCTGGATGTTACGCTAAGCCAGCATCCTGATTGTGCTATTTGTCTCAGCTCCCTGATTCTCCTAGTTGGAAGCTACCGTCAAATGACATCTTCATGGATGAAAGCATACGTGTTACTGCTGAAACCTGGACGACTACTGATTTCTTGTTTTCCTTTATGATCGGTTTATCTCTGATTTATTTTTTGCCCCCTGATAGCGAATCAAAACATGATATTTTACATTTAAGATGTACCAAAAATAGCACAATTTCTTCAAATCAAACCTTGCGCAACTTTTTGTTCCGGACATTCTCGTACTCCGAGAGAATGTTGAGAATTATGCCTTGATTGGTGGAACCGCAACTTTGTGATCAAACGTGCCGGGTCTCCACCCAACCAACTGGTTTTCTAGGTTCGGCAGGCCTTTATGTTCATTCAAGTTGTCTTCCCGGTAAATTCAACGACAATTTGAAGGATTGATGCGAGCTTGGGAGCTAGCTCTAAAATGCTCTCGAGCATGACAGGTCAATGATCGATAAAGACAGGGCCCTAGATGGAGGATGACATTAAAAGTTTTGAGATTAAGAAAAACCTAACATCTTTTCCAAAGTTTATCTTGCATTTGATTGGTCAAAAAAGGGCAGATGGTTTAGGCAAGAGACAGAGTCAACAAGAATTGTTCAACTGGTAATGTCATTACCTCCCTTTTGCTGGTCAAAATACTGATCAATTCATGAGAAAACTTGGATGCTTTTACCAAATTATGCATTCTATCAGATTTGGGTTTTGTCGGTCATGCGATATCCCACAGTATCAGTGAATGTCACTGGGTGCTGGGCATCTTGAGATGTCGCACTTTCAAAAACCAAGCAAAGAAAGGCAGTCTATGCTCTTCCAAGGGATTTTTTTTTTTTTCCTTTTTGTAGTTGGGAGGGGGGTCCCACCCGATGTGTTTTTCAAGTGTTTGTGAATCTGAGATGCCTGTGAATTATCCGAGAATCACATCTCCTCCACTTCCTACCATCACGCTATACCTTAATATTTCACCTTTGTTTGGTTGGTATGTTGCTGACAGCTTACATACCCTGTTCATTGCAAGACACTTATCGCATCTCTGCAAGCAGCTTTTCCTTTAAATGCCTAAACCATCATCCTCAGCATAATTTAACAACTTATTCAGAACATACCCAGCTATGTAAGAGAATATGGAATGCTGCTCTTCCAGTTTCATGTGGTTTTGTTGTATTACCTGCAATCTGAGATCCTAAGGGCAAATTAGAGACAGGCCTAACTTTAGCATTTCTTTTTCTTTATACAAAATTATTGTCCTAGCAATTACGCTTGTCAATCTAGGATTATGCTAAGCAACGGCCCATTTTGGTGTACGGTGTGATAAACAAAATTTCTTGAATCATTGCAATTGCCTATATTGCAGGTTCTGATCGCTCTTCATTATTTGAGAGCAAACTCTTTGCAACCAAATTATCCTTGGCTTGTATTTTGATCCTAGATCATATGGCAATGCTTTTGCAATGACATGGATGGACTAATTCAGTCTAATGCAAGGCTGTTAGACTGAATTCTGTAATTTGTCTTTGCAAGAGAGTTTTCGCAGGAGATATGTTGTGGGTATTTCTTTGCACTTGTCATGCATCTGCAAGAAAGTTATGAAAATGAAAATTGTAGTTTCTAAGTAAACACATAGAGTTCAAATGGTACAGGTTGACCTCAAAACGGATACCTGAAACTCACCGAACCAGGGTACATCCACCCCATTCGTTCTGGAGGTGAATGTGATGGGTATTTCAACTCTCCTGAAGCACCTAGTCCTCAAATGATTTATTGAATTCAATACGGAAGCTTCTCATGAAGTCAAAGCAAACCTGCATAGAATGGATACGAAGAAGTACCATTTGAAAACTCAAAATCTGTTCAAACTATCTAATAAGACCAAACAATGCCACAATATGTTTATAAGAAGTGAAAATAATCTGCCATAAGGAAATTGTTCAAGTTCCAAACAAAGCTTACAACTATAATGAGTGCAAAAAACCTATCTCTGATGGCTTCTTAGAAGACTCCTAGTAACATTAAGGAAATGTTGGGGAGGAAAAAAGAGAGTCGATGCATTAAGCAGGTTTGTGGTAGGAAATAGAAGTGTAGAGAGAAGATGCCCCAGATGTACATAAGAAATGCAAATAACATGCAGACAAATATAATAAGTGCAAGACCTACCTACGATGGCCTGTTATAAGGCTCCAAGGAACATTAAGGAAAATTTGGAAAAAAAAAAAAAAAAGAGTCCACCCATAAAGCAGGTTTGTCATAGGAAATAAAAAAACGCAGAGAGAAGAATAACATGCATCTACTCCTTTTTCATTTTCTTAATTAATCAGTTGAAGTTTCTCTTTCCTTATATCAAATTTCAGTCAAGAAAAAGAAAAAAATTAATATAATGTAGAGGAGAAGATTTATCAGAAGAAAGTATGCTAATGGTAACCAAATACCTCAATGCCAGCTTCCTCTTAATATGCATTCCTTGTCAATACCCCAAGAATGACATTATGTGTTTCTCATCCCTTCATGATCTGTGAAAAATATATCCTGATTATCTTTTCCAACCTCTAGAACGAACTTTAGAAGGGAAATTAATATTTCACCAGATCCATTTCCTCCATGCTCATGCAATGCCATTACAAACTTCAAAAGTTTGGAAAAAGTTACCAGCAATTTAAGGATATCCTGAAAATGTCAGATATGCTTTTTAGATGAAAAGTTAAAAACTATTTTATGTATGAAGCATCAAAGTAGAGAAAAATCCATTGAACAGTAAGAATTCATTTGTACCAGGGAGCTATTACTTAAATGTACGCTTACTTACATCAATCTGCTTGGAACATTATGGAGTATGGGCTACTAGATTTATTTTTTTTTTTTTTTCTTGTCAAGCCTCAGTTTTTTCTAAAGACATTTATTTCTTAGAACAGGCTAACAGGATTTTCATCCTAACAACACCATTATTCATTCACCATTATAAATACAAGAAAAGACCACCTTAAATCCACAAAAATACTTCTCTCTTTCCGCTTTCAACTGTTAAATTCTTCTAGACTGACTGCAAAAAAGTTTCAGTTCCACCTTCTTTTTCCAAATTCATGGACCACTAAGAGGCTAAATCAGACATTATCTAGCTGTATCTTTGTCATGCCCCCAGCCCGAGATCGCGAGCAGAAGGTCGCGGCAACCGCCGCATACTTATGAAGAACTCTCTCCATAAGCATGCAAGGCATCTCATCACGATATCAATGCATCACAGCAGAATAAATTCAAATAATTATTATTCAACTTTAATTCAAGTAATTAAAACAAATATCTTACATCTAATAATTTTTTTTTTTTTTACTAACAATAAAACAATAGATCTAAGTTCAATGAAGTTGACAATGCTAAATCTCGCCTCTAAAAGCTCTGTCCCAATATTTCTTCCCACGCTCGAAATTAATTATCTGAATCTGAAAAATAGAAAGAAAGGTAATGAGCTAGACAGCCCAGTAAGTAACAAATATCTCAGCTAGATAATTCAGATATTATCTAATTTTCAAGAACAATATTATAATTAAACATAAAAATATATTTCATGCTGATTTAATTTCAAATCCAATATTTTCAAATATTCACATATAATATAATCATAAATCCGATTCGATTCAAAACACTCGTAACTCAACAGCCTCGACTATGACCAACGTTTAACCCCCATTGGCGGGATCCACAAAATACCAGCGCACAACCCCCACTGGCAGGGTCCACTGAGTACCAACGTATAATCCCCATTGGCAGGCCCACTGAAACATAGTTAGGCTGAGAGCATAAATTCGATCTGTATCAAAACACTTTTGTATCATAATATATCATAATTTTTCACTGAACATGTGCATAATCAACGTATCATAATATTTTAAAAGTACTTTTCTTTCAAAATATAATTTCATAAATCATACATAATTTCAGAGAATAATTATTGTTGGTGCAAAAATCTGCTTGCGTCGGAGAAGCTGGAGTCGGGGAAGCTGCGGTCGCCGCCGGGACCTGCAAGGGAAGTCTAAACCGAAGGTGGGGTTGCTCCGGCAAGACCCTCCGACGCTCAAGTCAGTTCTCTGCCTCAACAAGAATGGAGTGCTCGAACGGAGAATTTAGCAGAGTTTTGAGATAAGAAATGAGCTTAGAGAATAACGTATCTGGATCCCCGTTTTATAGGCGGAGGAGGTAACGGATCGATGGCGACGTCTGTAACCGTCTGGTCGTGGGCCGCCCGTAGTCAGGAAGAATTTATTGCGAGAGGTAGTGGAGCGGAATCGTGGCCATCACCGCAGCTCGCTACGTGGAATCAGTTGCAAGGAGTGGAGCAGCGTCCGTTGTCGTGACTTGCCAGCGGATGGGAGAATCGCCCAGTATCCGTCGCAGGAGATGGAGCAGGTTCGTGGCCGTTATTGTGGCCTGCCAGGGGGTAGTGGAACTGTGCGGAATCCACCACAGGAAGTGGAGCAGAGTTGCGATGGTTACTGCGGCCTGTCAGGGAATGATGGAGCTGCGCGGAATCCGCCATAGGAAGTGGAGCAGGATCGTGGCCGTTATGGTGGCCTGCCAGGGGGCGCAGATCTGTTGATGGAAGCTCGGCGGCGGTCGGAGCTCGGCCTCTGTAGAGGTCCGGGAGAGGCCCGACTTCCGTGGGAGTCCGGGTGGAACCCTCTCGGAGCTGAAGTTGCGGGCGGAACCCGGCTCCCGTAGGAGTCCGAGCGGAGTCCTCTGCAATCAAAGTTAAAGGTGAAGTCCGGCTCCCGTAGGAGTCCGGACGGAGCTTACCAGCAGTTGATACCGAGAGCGGAGCCCGGCTCCCGTAGGAGTCCGGGCAGAGCTGTTCTGTAGTCGATGTCGGAGGCGGAGCTCGGCTCTCGTAGGAGTCCTGACGGAGCTGTTCTGTAGTTGATGTCGGAGGCAGAGCCCGGCTCCCGTAGGAGTCCGGACGGAGCTGTTCTGTAGTCGATGTCGGAGGCGGAGCCCGGCTCTCGTAGGAGTCCGGGCGGAGCTGTTCTGTAGTTGATGTCGGAGGCGGAGCCCAGCTCCCGTAGGAGTCCGGGCGGAGCTGTTCTGTAGTTGATGTCGGAGGCGGAGCCCGGCTCCCGTAGGAGTCCGAGCGGAGCTGTTCTGTAGTTGATGTCGGAGGTGGAGCCCGGCTCCCGTAGGAGTCCGGGCGGAGCTGTTCTGTAGTCGATGTCGGAGGCGGAGCCCGGCTCCCGTAGGAGTCCGGGCGGAGCTGTTCTGTAGTTGATGTCGGCGGCGGAGCCCGGCTCCCGTAGGAGTCCGGGTGGAGCTGTTCTGTAGTTGATGTCGGAGGCGGAGCCCGGCTCCCGTAGGAGTCCGGGCGGAGCTGTTCTGTAGTTGATGTCGGAGGCGGAGCCCGGCTCCCGTAGGAGTCCGGGCGGAGCTGTTCTGTAGTTGATGTCGGAGGCGGAGCCCGGCTCCCGTAGGAGTCCGGGCGGAGCTGTTCTGTAGTTGATGTCGGAGGCGGAGCCCGGCTCCCGTAGGAGTCCGGGCGGAGCCGTTCTGTAGTTGATGTCGGAGGCGGAGCCCGGCTCCCGTAGGAGTCCGGGCGGAGCCGTTCTGTAGTCGATGTCGGAGGCGGAGCCCGACTCCCGTAGGAGTTCGGGCGGAGCTGTTCTGTAGTCGATGTCGGAGGCGGAGCCCGGCTCCCGTAGGAGTCCGGGCGGAGCTGTTCTGTAGTTGATGTCGGCGGCGGAGCCCGGCTCCCGTAGGAGTCCGGGCGGAGCTGTTCTGTAGTTGATGTCGGAGGCGGAGCCCGGCTCCCGTAGGAGTCCGGGCGGAGCTGTTCTGTAGTTGATGTCGGAGGCGGAGCCCGGCTCCCGTAGGAGTCCGGGCGGAGCCGTTCTGTAGTTGATGTCGGAGGTGGAGCCCGGCTCCCGTAGGAGTTCGGGCGGAGCCGTTCTGTAGTTGATGTCGGAGGCGGAGCCCGGCTCCCGTAGGAGTCCGGGCGGAGCTGTTCTGTAGTGGATGTCGGAGGCGGAGCCCGGCTCCCGTAGGAGTCCGGGTGGAGCTGTTCTGTAGTCGATGTCGGAGGCGGAGCCCGGCTCTCGTAGGAGTCCGGGCGGAGCTGTTCTGTAGTTGATGTCGGAGGCGGAGCCCGGCTCCCGTAGGAGTCCGGGCGGAGCTGTTCTGTAGTTGATGTCGGAGGCGGAGCCCGGCTCCCGTAGGAGTCCGGGCGGAGCTGTTCTGTAGTTGATTCCACTGAGGGTTTCGGCTGTGGGTATTTTATACCCAACATCAGTCCCCCTACTTTCGAGTTTGAATTTCAAACGAAGGAAGTACAGAGAGAGAGAGATGGGCACAGCCGGAACCGTCTCTTCGAATCCTGCGCACTGCCGCCTCCAGATATTTTGGCATTAAATGAGCGCGTGCCGGAGTCTTTTCGAATTGGAGCAGTACGAGGGGACGCTTCGAAATTCCTGCAGGTACACTGGCCTAGGTACGGTGCAATTATGATCCTGCCAACCGTCAGCCGCTTTTAGCCGTCTGCCAGGGGGAGTGGGACACGTGTCGGATGCGGACTAGCCCAGGGGATTCGCGATCATTATGGCGCCGGATCCCAGGGTCTATTTAAACCCGTCCTCCCCCCTTCAGGCGCCCTACTCCATTCCTGAGTTTTCGCTGGTGTCTGTCTTCTCTTCGAGAGCCCTGCTCTAGTGAACTTCTTCTCGAGCCGTAGGCGCCTCCCGTTTCTCATCCCCCAGGTCCCTCAGGGTAATATAGGTTAGTGCCAACCTTCCTCTCACCGCCTAGGGGTTTCTCCTCTCTTCATTACTTTTGTGCCTTCCTCCAAGTTAGCCTTCGGCCTCTCGGTCTGTCTTTTTAGGGTCCTTTAGATCCTCCCTTCGAAACTACTCAAAATGTCTTCTGACTCTTCTACTCCCGGCAGTTCTGAGAGTTCTTCTGCTTCAAACCCCCAGGTCCCTGTCTTTGCGGATGAACCCGCGTCCGGGGCTGGGCCTCGCCCGATTTTCGCACCGGGCGCTATTCCATGTTCGTCGACTTCGGATGAACTCCTTCTGATAAGGGTTCGGTATGGGGTTCCTCCAGAGTACGACCTGGAGCTACCTGGCCCCTCTGACCGGGCCAGCACTCCTCCTCCCGGTCGCTTCTGTTTGTATCAGGAAGCGTTCCGTGCCGGACTCCGGCTTCCACTTCCTGTCTTTGTCGCTGCCTTCTTCCGCTTCTTGGATATTTCTCTCGCTTCCGTGGCCCCGAATTCCTTTAGGTTTTTGATAGGGTTTCTCTCCCTCTGCCACATAACCGAGGTTCAGCCGTCCCTCTCCTTGTATAGGCATTTTTATACCTTCAAACGCCATCCTTCGACGAAGGACTGGTGGTACTTCTCCCCCCAGTTTGGTAAGAAGGGGTTGCTGAAGGGCGCCCCTTCTTCGATTCACAATTGGAAGGGGAAATACCTCTTCGTCCACTGCCCGACCTTGGAATTGGGCCTGCCCCCTTGGGGGTCTCTGAGGGATTCCGTCCGCCGGGCTCCCGGCCTGGGGGAGGACGACCTCCAGGCCGCCCAGAAGCTTCTAACTTATCCCGCTCCTTCTCTTCCTAATCTTCTGAGGGAGCAGCTTCTTTTCAACATCGGCCTGAGCCCTCAAGATCCAGCGAGTATTCATCTCATCTTTTCTTTTCTCGCCTTCCTCTTTTTCTTCTCTTTACCTCTTTTTCCTCCCCACTCTTTCCTTTTTCTTTCTTTTTCTTCTTTTTTTTTTTCTTTTTCTTTTCTCATCATCATTTTTTTTTTTTTTAGCAATGGACGCCGAAGCGACGCGGATGCTCGCTAGGGGCATGAGAGCTCAGAAGAGAAAGGGCGCGGTGGCCTCCGGATCGGCGAAGAGGGCCAGGGCGGAGGAGACGAGCTTGGCCGCGCCCGTCCAGGCGGCCCCGGCCATCGACATTCCTTCAGATGCCGAGCCAGTGGCTCCCCGGGCCTCCTCGAGGAGCC
Organism: Elaeis guineensis; assembly: GCF_000442705.2. NCBI lineage: Eukaryota > Viridiplantae > Streptophyta > Magnoliopsida > Arecales > Arecaceae > Elaeis > Elaeis guineensis. The sequence continues at coordinate 93,272,756 of NC_026004.2, read as the reverse complement.
CGCCGACTGGGGCCCCCGCTCCGGGGGTTCGCCCCACGGAGGCGCCTGCCGTGAGGAGGAGGAGAAAATCGGTGGCTCACAGGGCGAGTAGCCACCGAGCTGCTGCAGACGAGTCCGTCTGCTCCGAGGGGGGATCGAAGAACCCCTTCAACGACAGGGACTTGATCAGGCGGCTGCTCGACGGCTGCATCCTGTCCGACGTCGTGGAGAGGATCGACCGCGCCGATCCCGAGCAGCGGGCTTGGGACTCTTTGGGGTCCTTTCTCGAGGTAAGCGGATATTTATTTGCACGGTCATTCGGCCTTTGTCGTAATTCTCTATCCGTCCTTGCAGATTGGGCACCAGCTCTTCGCCTATGTCGAGGCGACGAGCCGCATGAGAAGGGACCTCCTTCAGGCGGAGGAACGCTGCCAAGCCGAGGTTGCTCGCCTCCAAGCGAAGACGACCGAAGTAGTCGCCCTCCAGGAGGCCTTGAAAAAAGAAAGGCAAGCTCGGGAAGAGGAGAGACGGATATTGGAGGAGTCGGCGAGGAAGGCGAAGGCCGAGGTCGCCCATTTGGTCGAGCAAACTCCGATTCTGGTCTCAAAGGCCAGGGCTCTTGCGGTGGAGGAATTCAAGGCCTCCACGGAGATGAGGGTCCTGAATGTCCAGTTTGGCCAGGAGGCGTTCACCAAGGGGTTCGAGCTCTGCCAAGAGAAGGTGGCCAGCAAATTCCCCGAACTCGATCTCGACTTTCTTGAGGAGTCTGAAGACGAGGCCAGCCCCTCGTCCGCCGCCACCGCGGTCGCACCCCCCGCGCCGAGTTCTCCACCTCCTGCCCCTGAGGTCTGAGACCTCTGATCTTGCGCCCTTATTTTGTCGCCATATCTCCTTTCTGTTTGTCTTCAAAACTATTCAATCAATAAAGTCGAATTTTTTGTTGTGGATGGCTTCTACTTCCTCCTCCTCCTTCTTTCTGCTTTTCTTCTTGCAATGAGTCGATCTTTGATGCTTGCACCTTCCGATGGCAGTGCCCTGCTGAAGCACTCCCCTTGCCCTGGGGGTCCCGCTGAAATCGACAATCCAGCGGTTGAAAAAAGAGGTCCTTCACCTGACGAAGAAGTTGAAGAAGTCGGAAGGCGAGCTCCGCAAATCGAGAGAAGGCCATTCTGAAGCCGCCGCTGAGGCCGCCCACTTTCAGAGTCTTCTTGTGAAGGCGATCATGGATTACAGCCGGAGGAAGGCGAACTTCACAAAGGAGCTCGAGGAATGCAAGAAGAGCACCAGCGACCAAATTTGGGCTCAAGAAGCCAGGATCAGCGCCCTCAAGGTGGAACTATCAGCTGCAAAGAGGAAGATCTGCCAGCTGGAAGGAAACTCATCCCGGCTCTTGGCCCGGGTTGATGATGAACAGAAGTGGTCGCAGAAGGTCTCCGACCTCCAGAAGCAGCTTCAAGACGCCGAGATGAGCCACGACGTGCAGCGGGCCAGCTGGCACCGGCAAGTGGAAGAGTACAAAGGGAGATTTCGGACGGTAGCTGATGAGGTCGTTCGTCTCCAGAGGCAGCTGGTTAATAGGGCGCAGCTTACTTCCGCCCAAGATTTCGAAGAGCTCCAAGCCCTGAGAGGCACTGTTGAAGGGATTTCTGTCTCCCTCGGGGAGAAGACAGCCGAGCTGCAATAAGTGAAGATCCAACTGGCACTTGAGCGGAAGGCCATCGCAGACGCGGAGGCGGAGTCCGAAGTTTTGCGGAAGTGGCGTCGAGAAGCGGAGGCTGAGAGCCAGCAACTTCGTCGGGCGCTCCAGGATGCGCTGCGGAAGAGGGAAGAACTAGAAGAAGCGATAGAGAACCTGAGAAGTCCTGGTTGAGGGATGGAGTAGATAACCCTAGGTCGGAGGGAGCAGGGCCTCCTTAGAGTTCTTTTGTCTTTATGTCTTATCATGTAGTTACTTCTTTTTTGTCGTTTTGTCCTTCTTTCTTTGGCCGTCCTGGCCTTGTAGTGTGTATATCAGAAATGAAAAAAAGAGCATTTTGTGTTACCTCATCCACGCGTCGCACTGATATTGTTGTCTGCTGAACCTTTCTTGTCGTTTGACTTGTTTGACGTAGACGTCGTCGTGGGGGGGGGGCTTTTTCCTTTCATCCGATCTTGTTATGCGGTCGAGTTTCGTCACCATTAACCCTCGCTGCAGAAGTTGCGGATGGAGCCCGGCTCCCGTAGGAGTCCGGGCGAAGTCTTTCTTGTAGGCGGAACCCGGCTCCCGTAGGAGTCAGGGTGGAGTCTTTCTTGGCGTAGGAACCCGGCTCCCGTAGGAGTCCGGGTGAAGTCTTCCTTGGCGGTGGAACCCGGCTCCCGTAGGAGTCCGGGTGAAGTCTTTCTTGGCGGCGGAATCTGGCTCCCGTAGGAGTCCGGGTGAAGTCTTCCTTGGCGGCGGAACCCGGCTCCCGTAGGAGTCCGGGTGAAGTCTTCCTTTTCGTTGGAACCCGGCTCCCGTAGGAGGTCGGGGTGAAGTCTTCCTTGGCGGCGGAATCCGGCTCCCGTAGGAGTCCGGGTGAAGTCTTTCTTGGCGGCGGAACCTGGCTCCCGTAGGAGTCCGGGTGAAGTCTTCCTCGTCGTTGGAGCCCGGCTCCCGTAGGAGTCCGGGTGAAGTCTTCCTTGGCGTAGGAACCCGGCTCCCGTAGGAGTCCGGGCCTTCCATTTTGCTCGAGCTGGTGTGAGGTTCTCCTCTCGTTACCAGCCTGGCTTGTGGGGGCACGTTAGGGCGCTGTGAGGCCTCTCCCCCATCCGGTCTAAAAGAACCGGACCTTCGACTTTGCTCATGTCAGGATGAGGTTCTCCTCCTGTTCCTGACATGGCTGTGGGGGCACATTAGGGCATTGTAAGGCCTCTCCCCCCATCCGGTCTAAAAGAACTGGGCCTTTGACTTTGCTCAAGTTAGGGCGAGGTTCTCCTCCTGTCCCTAACAGGGCTGTGGGGGCATATTAGGGCATTGCAAGGCCTCTCCCCCCATCCGGTCTAAAAGAACCGGGCCTTTGACTTTGCTCAAGTTAGGGCGAGATTTTTCTCTTGTCCCTAACAAGGCTGTGGGGGCACATTAGGGCATTGTAAGGCCTCTCCCCCCATCCGATCTAAAAGAACCGGACCTTTGACTTTGCTCATGTCAGGACGAGGTTCTCCTCCTGTTCCTGACATGGCTGTGTTTTTGGAGGGATCATATCCAGTCATAATACATCCATGCTAGGTGGGAGGGGCACGTTAGGTAGAAAGAAAAGTAGATTCAAGGCGAAATAGTAAGTGATACATTTACAGTTTTCCCGCTCCTCCTTGAGGCCCTCCGGTGATGGAGTCGATGGTCCCGATGGGAGATCGGTCCCCGGGCTGCTCCTCCCTTTTCTGCGGTTCAGGCGGTGGGAGAGCTCTTGGCCGGTCTCCTCTACCCTCAGGTCTGCGGCGGATGAATCTGTCGAGTCGACCTCACCGAATGAGCTCCTCGATCTCGTCCTGGAGCTGGATGCACTCTTCGGTGTCGTGGCCGTGGTCGCGGTGGTAGAGGCAGAACTTGTTGGGGTTGCGCTTCCTGGGGTGTGTGCGCATCCTCTCCGACCTAGGGAGCTGCTCCCTGACCTCCATCAGTACCTAGGCCTTTGAGGCGTTGAGGGAGGCGTAGTTGCGGAATTTTCCTGGTGGGGAACCCCGCCGAAACCTGCTGTCCGGGCTTCTCTGCCTGCGTGCCCGGGGTGGAGTATGGGCGTGCTTATGTCCAGGAGGGGATCGGGAGCGCGGCCGGGCTTCCTTTGGCCTTTTCTCAACTGCGGGCTTACTCGAATCTCCCGCCTGACGCTCCCTTGCTGTCTCTTCGTCCTTCATTTTGAAGGCTTCTTCCGCTCGAGCGTATCCTTCAGCCCGAGCCAGTAAATTGGCAAAATCCCTGGGGTACTTCTTCTCCAGGGAGTACAAAAGATCATTCTTCTGAAGGCCGCCTTTCAGGGCGGCCATGGCAACTGATTGGTCCAGGTTCCGGACCTCCAACGCCGCGATATTAAAGTGGTTGACGTAGGCGCGTATGGACTCTCCTTCCCTCTGCTTGATGTTGATGAGGGACTCCGAACCCTTCCGGGGATGCCGGCTGCTGACAAAATGGGCCACAAATTGGTGGCTCATTTGATCGAAGGAAAAGATGGTACCCGACTTCAAAGCCGAGTACCAGTTCCTCGCTGCTCCCTTCAAAGTAGGCAGGAAAGCCCGGCATAAGATGGCGTCAGGAGCGCCGTGAAGCAGCATCATCGTTCGGAAGGCCTCCAGATGATCAACCGGGTCCGAAGTCCCGTCGTAGCTTTCGAACTGGGGAAGCTTGAAGTTTGGCAGGATCGGTTCCTGCATAATCATTTGGGAGAAGGGAGGGTCAGTGCAAATATCCTCACCATAAGCGGGGGGCGCGTGGTGGAGTTCTTCAATCCGCTGGTTCATCTCCTGGAGCCTCCGGTCCAGGAAATCCTCTCAACTTCGAGTCTCGAGGGTCCTTTGGCAGAACGGGGGCAGGGATCTTCCAGGGGTGGAGTCGCGGTCCGATTGAGGGCTCTCTACCCTCGGATTTATTTTCCCGGGAAGGACGGGGCGGCTGGCCCAGGTGGCCCGCCCCGCCGCCGAGTTCTGGCATTCTGACGATGCCCTTTCCAGGTGCACTGACGCCTGCGGTTGCTGCTGCTGCATTGCTTGCACAGCTTCGACGAGGCCTCTGACCTGCTGTGCCAGCAAGTCTAATTGCTCCACGCCGACTGCCGCCGCCGGAGGGGGAGGAGGCTGAGAAACAGGAGGGGAGGCCGGAGCCTGAGATCTGGCCGCGGAGGCCGTGGACCGTCGGGTGGATGCCTTGCGTGGCGGCATCGAGTGTCGATCTCGCGGGGGAAGATTAGGAGTGGGTGACGGAGAGACGGTCGGAGGCAGCTCCGTTGAACACTCCTTTAAGAACAAGGGTGCTGCGAAGACACAGGCCCCTTCCTCTAGCGCCAATCCTGTTGGTATAAAAATCTGCTTGCGTTGGAGAAGCTGGAGTCGGGGAAGCCGCGGTCGCCGCCGGGACCTGCAAGGGAAGTCTAAATCGAAGGTGGGGTTGCTCCGGCAAGACCCTCCGACGCTCAAGTCAGTTCTCTGCCTCAACAAGAATGGAGTGCTCGAACGGAGAATTTAGCAGAGTTTTGAGATAAGAAATGAGCTTAGAGAATAACGTATCTGGATCCTCCTTTTTATAGGCGGAGGAGGTAACGGATCGATGGCGACGTCTGTAACCGTCTGGTCGTGGGCCGCCCGTAGTCAGGGGGAATTTATTGCGAGAGGTAGTGGAGCGGAATCATGGCCATCACCGCAGCTCGCCACGTGGAATCAGTTGCAAGGAGTGGAGCAGCGTCCGTTGTCGTGACTTGCCAGCGGATGGGAGAATCATCCAGTATCCGTCGCAGGAGATGGAGCAGGTTCGTGGCCGTTATTGTGGCCTGTCAAGGGGTAGTGGAGCTGTGCGGAATCTGCCACAGGAAGTGGAGCAGAGCTGCGATGGTTACTGCGGCCTGTCAGGGAATGATGGAGCTGCGTGGAATCCGCCACAGGAAGTGGAGCAGGATCGTGGCCGTTATGGTGGCCTGCCAGGGGGCGCGGATCTGTTGATGGAAGCTCGACGGCGGTCGGAGCTCGGCCTCTGTAGAGGTCCGGGAGAGGCCCGACTTTTGTGGGAGTCCGGGTGGAACCCTCTCGGAGCTGAAGTTGCGGGCGGAACCCGGCTCCCGTAGGAGTCCGGGCGGAGTCCTCTGCAATCAAAGTTAAAGGTGAAGTCCGGCTCTCGTAGGAGTCCGGACGGAGCTTACCAGCAGTTGATACCGAGAGCGGAGCCCGGCTCCCGTAGGAGTCCGAGCGGAGCTGTTCTGTAGTCGATGTCGGAGGCGGAGCCCGGCTCTCGTAGGAGTCCTGGCGGAGCTGTTCTATAGTTGATGTCGGAGGCGGAGCCCGGCTCCCGTAGGAGTCCGGGCGGAGCTGTTCTGTAGTCGATGTCGGAGGCGGAGCCCGGCTCTCGTAGGAGTCCGGGCGGAGCTGTTCTGTAGTTGATGTCGGAGGCGGAGCCCGGCTCCCGTAGGAGTCCGGGCGGAGCTGTTCTGTAGTTGATGTCGGAGGCGGAGCCCGGCTCCCGTAGGAGTCCGGGCGGAGCTGTTCTGTAGTTGATGTCGGAGGTGGAGCTCGGCTCCCGTAGGAGTCCGGGCGGAGCTGTTCTGTAGTTGATGTCGGAGGTGGAGCCCGGCTCCCGTAGGAGTCCGGACGGAGCTGTTCTGTAGTCGATGTCGGAGGCGGAGCCCGGCTCCCGTAGGAGACCGGGCGGAGCTGTTCTGTAGTTGATGTTGACGGCGGAGCCCGGCTCCCGTAGGAGTCCGGGCGGAGCTGTTCTGTAGTTGATGTCGGAGGCGGAGCCCGGCTCCTGTAGGAGTCCGGGCGGAGCTGTTCTGTAGTTGATGTCGGAGGCGGAGCCCGGCTCCCGTAGGAGTCCGGGCGGAGCCGTTCTGTAGTTGATGTCGGAGGCGGAGCCCGGCTCCCGTAGGAGTCCGGGCGGAGCCGTTCTGTAGTTGATGTCGGAGGCGGAGCCCGGCTCCCGTAGGAGTCCGGGCGGAGCCGTTCTGTAGTCGATGTCGGAGGCGGAGCCCGGCTCCCGTAGGAGTCCGGGCGGAGCCGTTCTGTAGTTGATGTCGGAGGCGGAGCCCGGCTCCCGTAGGAGTCCGGGCGGAGCTGTTCTGTAGTCGATGTCGGAGGCAGAGCCCGGCTCCCGTAGGAGTCCGGGCGGAGCTGTTCTGTAGTTGATGTCGGCGGCGGAGCCCGGCTCCCGTAGGAGTCCGGGCGGAGCTGTTCTGTAGTTGATGTCGGAGGCGGAGCCCGGCTCCCATAGGAGTCCGGGCGGAGCTGTTCTGTAGTTGATGTCGGAGGCGGAGCCCGACTCTCGTAGGAGTCCGGGCGGAGCTGTTCTGTAGTTGATGTCGGAGGCGGAGCCCGTCTCCCGTAGGAGTCCGGGCGGAGCTGTTCTGTAGTTGATGTCGGAGGCGGAGCCCGGCTCCCGTAGGAGTCCGAGCGGAGCTGTTCTGTAGTTGATGTCGGAGGCGGAGCCCGGCTCCCGTAGGAGTCCGGGCGGAGCCGTTCTGTAGTTGATGTCGGAGGCGGAGCCCGGCTCCCATAGGAGTCCGGACGGAGCCGTTCTGTAGTTGATGTCGGAGGCGGAGCCCGGCTCCCGTAGGAGTCCGGGCGGAGCTGTTCTGTAGTTGATGTCGGAGGCGGAGCCCGGCTCCCGTAGGAGTCCGGGCGGAGCTGTTCTGTAGTTGATGTCGGAGGCGGAGCCCGGCTCCCGTAGGAGTCCGGGCGGAGCTGTTCTGTAGTTGATGTCGGAGGAGGAGCCCGGCTCCCGTAGGAGTCCGGGCGGAGCTATTCTGTAGTCGATGTCGGAGGCGGAGCCCGACTCCCGTAGGAGTCCGGGCGGAGCTGTTCTGTAGTCGATGTCGGCGGCGGAGCCTGGCTCCCGTAGGAGTCCGGGCGGAGCTGTTCTGTAGTTGATGTCGGAGGCGGTGCCCGGCTCCCGTAGGAGTCCGGGCGGAGCTGTTCTGTAGTTGATGTCGGAGGCGGAGCCCGGCTCCCGTAGGAGTCCGGGCAGAGCTGTTCTGTAGTTGATGTCGGAGGTGGAGCCCGGCTCCCGTAGTAGTCCGGGCAGAGCTGTTCTGTAGTTGATGTCGGAGGCGGAGCCCGGCTCCCGTAGGAGTCCGGACGGAGCTGTTCTGTAGTTGATTCCGCTGAGGGTTTCGGCTGTGGGTATTTTATACCCAACAATTATTTATTTTCAGAATAAATATGAAATATCTCGGAAAGATGGTTTATTACTTACCTTTCACGAAACACTGAATGAATAGATCGACTAACTTCCAGGAGATTCTTCAGTGCCTATTATCCAAAATTATATTTTTTTATATTAATTTTAATTCAAAATTCAATCTAAACAAATCCCAAATCAAAACCTCACTTAAAATCAGACTCTTCCCTAAACTCGATCAAAAATCATCAAAATGAAACCTTACACTATGCTAATTCTAGAGGAATAATTTTAGAGAGAGAAATCCATCAAGAGAGAGAAATAACTTAGAGAGAGAAAATTTTAGAGAGAGAAAGTCCAATTCCAGAGAGAGAAAGTAAGGGTTCAGACTGAAAGAAGAGAGAGAAGAGAGAGAAACTCTCTCTCTCATTTTTTTTTAAATTTATATATATATATATATATATATGTATATATATATATATATGTATATATATATATATTATATATATATATTTTTTTTCTTTTCTTTTCTCTTTTTCTTCTTTTTCTTTTCTTTTCTTTTCTTTTCTTTTTCTCTTTTTCTTCTTTTTCTTTTCTTTTTCTTCTTTTTTTTTTCTCTTTTTCTTCTTCTTCTCTCGGGCTCCTTCCAGGCCGAACAGGGGACCGACGGTCCCCTCCTTTTGCCGGGCCATTCAGGCCGCGGCCGCCACGGCGGAGGCCGGCGGCAGAGGGGGCCACTCCCCCGGTTACGGAGAAGCATGGCCGGTGGTCGATTGCGATCGTCGACACCGGAGAATCCAAGGAAAAAGAGACCAAAACAGGGGTCTTTTTTTTCGACCAAGAATCGGCGACTCCCATCGCCGGCAGCCGCGCACAAAGGCACGGGAGGAAGGAGAAAGAAGAGAGGAAGAGAAGGAGAAGTCACCTCGGCCTCCGGTGACCTCACCGGCGAGCAATCACGGCGAGAACAAGAGGAGTGTCCGCGGCTCCAATCGGGAAAAAATAGGGAGAAAGAGAGGGGAAGAGGGCCGATGATCGGCTCCTAAGAAAGGGTAAGGTCCTTTTATAGAGAACCCTAGGACTCTGAGAGGTCCTAGGATTCCGATCTCCGAGATTTGATCGGAGAAGATGACTCCTACCGGGAGTCTTCTTCCCGATCCCCTGTTTCTCACTGTTTTTTTTTTTTTTTTTTGAATGGGCTTGGGTCTTTTAAATCGGGCTTGGGCTTGGGCTATAACATTCTTCACCCCTAAAAGAAATTTCATCCTCAAAATTTTTCATACCTGTCACCATTGTATTGGAAGCCTGTGCATTCTGTTGAGTAGTGCATAAACTCTTCCCTGAATTTTAGAAATCTGTCCACCACCCCTATGTTGTCCTTCATAAGTTCTTTGGCCAACTTGATTTTCTGTATTTAACGGGCAGCTAGCAATTTTATGATCCATCTGACCACATTTGAAACAAACACCTGTATTCCAATAGCAATCCTTGTCTGCATGATTTTTGCCACATCTGGAGCACTGCTCACCATCAATCTGTTGAGTCTTATTATCTATTGCTCCCTTAGCTAATCTTTTGATGTTTTTATTATTCTGCCCTTGTGTATCATTTGATTTTGCTCTCTTTCTTTGCTTTCTTTTCCTTTCCATGCGTTCTTCACTGACTTCTCTTTCAATTATCAATGCTTTGTTTACCACATCTGCATAAATTGTCAATTCATATGGAACCACTTGTTTTCGAATCTCAGTTCTCAGTCCCATCTCAAACTTGTGAACACGTTCTTGTTCACCATCCACTAATCTCGGAGCAAATTTTGCTAACTCTACAAATTTTGCTTCATATTCAGTCACACTCATACCCTTTTGCTTCAAATAAATAAACTCTTGCTCTTTCTGGATCCTTATACTCCGAGGAAAATATTGATCGTAGAATGCAATCCAAAATCTTTCCCAGGTAAGTATTTCGCCGTCTTGTTCATACTTGCGCTGTAGTCGCTAACACCAGTTGTATGCTTCTCCTTGTAGTAAATAAGCTGCATATCGAATCTTTTCTTCATCAAGACACTCTTGGACCGCGAAGGCCTTCTCCATCTCCATTATCCAGTTATCAGCCTCCAAAGGTTCAGTAGTCCCCTTGAAAGCTGGAGGAGCAAGCTTTTTAAATTCTGAAATATTGTTCCGTTGTACTGGTTGCTCTCCATGTTGTGGTGGTGGATGCTGATGTTGTTGTGTATCTTGTTGTATCTGCTATTGTTCAAGCATTTGCTGCTGTATTTGTTGTTGCGCTTGTACCATCCTGATTAGGGTCTACATTAACTGAGCCATATCTGGTTCCTGACGTGCTCTCGAAGTACTCCTATTAGGATCTATGACTCCCTCCTCCTGAGGGGTGCCACTAGTCAGATGGGGAGTGTTACCATCCCGTGGTTGTGATGTCTCTCTTGCAATTCCTTGAGTAGTTCTTGTCATTCTACGGGGAGGCATGATAACCTTGTAGTAGTAAAACCTTATTAAATTTATTTATCTATTTGTTAGGATGAGTTTATTATGATGCTCATACTTTATCGTCCCAATATTTCTAATATTTACCCACCTATACTCATACTATGTCTAATTCTATATGTCATAATTCATCCACTTATGCTCTGATACCATATTAATTGTCATGCCCCCAGTCCGAGATCGCGAGCAGGAGGTCGCGGCAACCGCCGCATACTTATGAAGAACTCTCTCCATAAGCATGCAAGGCATCTCATCACGATATCAATGCATCACAGCGGAATAAATTCAAATAATTATTATTCAACTTTAATTCAAGTAATTAAAACAAATATCTTACATCCAATAAATTTTTTTTTTACTAATAATAAAATAATAGATCTAAGTTCAATGAAGTTGACAATGCTAAATCTCGCCTCTAAAAGCTCTGTCCCAATATTTCTTCCCACGCTTGAAATTAATTATCTGAATCTGAAAAATAGAAAGAAAGGTAATGAGCTAGACAGCCCAGTAAGTAACAAATATCTCAGCTAGATAATTCATATATTATCTAATTTTCAAGAATAATATTGCAATTAAACATAAAAATATATTTCATGCTGATTTAATTTCAAATCCAATATTTTCAAATATTCACATATAATATAATCATAAATCCGATTCGATTCAAAACACTCGCAACTCAACAGCCTCGACTATGACCAACGTTTAACCCCCATTAGCGGGGTCCATAGAATACCAGCGCACAACCCCCACTGGCAGGGTCTACTGAGTACCAACGTATAATCTCCATTGGCGGGGCCCATTGAAACATAGTTAGGCTGAGAGCATAAATTCGATCTGTATCAAAATACTTTTGTATCATAATATATCATAATTTTTTACTGAACATGTGCATAATCGACATACCATAATATTTCAAAAGTATTTTTCTTTCAAAATATAATTTCATAAATCATGCATAATTTTAGAGAATAATTATTTATTTTCAGAATAAATATTATGAAATATCTCGGGAAGATGGTTCATTACTTACCTTTTACGGAGTTCTGAATGAATAGATCGACTAACTTTCAGGAGATTCTTCAGTGCCTATTATCCAAAATTATATTTTTTTACATTAATTTTAATTCAAAATTCAATCTAAATAAATCCCAAATCAAAACCTCACTTAAAATCAGACTCTTCCCTAAACTCGATCAAAAATTATCAAAATGAAACCTTACACTATGCTAATTCTAGAGGAATAACTTTAGAGAGAGAAATCTATCAAGAGAGAGAAATAATCTAGAGAGAGAAAATTTTAAAGAGAAAATAGAGAGAGAAAGTCCAATTCCAGAGAGAGAAAGTAAGGGTTCGACTGAAAGAAGAGAGAGAAACTCTCTCTCTCATTTTTTTTTAATTTATATATATATATATGTATGTATATATATATATTATATATATATTTTTTCTTTTCTTTTCTTTTCTCTTTTTCTTCTTTTTCTTCTTTTTCTTCTTTTTCTTTTCTTTTCTTTTCTTTTCTTTTTCTCTTTTTCTTCTTTTTCTTTTCTTTTTCTTCTTTTTTTTTTCTCTTTTTCTTCTTCTTCTCTCGGGCTCCTTCCAGGCCGAACAGGGGACCGGCGGTCCCCTCCTTTTGTCGGGCCATTCAGGCCGCGGCCGCCACGACGGAGGCCAGCGGCAGAGGGGGCCACTCCCCCGGTTACGGAGAAGCATGGCCGGCGGTCGATTGCGATCACCGGCACCAAAGAATCCAAGGGAAAAGAGATCAAAACAGTGGTCTTTTTTTCGACCAAGAATCGGCGACTCCCGTCGCCGGCAACCACGCACAAAGGCATGGGAGGAAGGGGAAAGAAGAGAGGAAGAGAAGGAAAACTTACCTCGACCTCCGATGACCCCACCGGCGAGCAATCACGGTGAGAACAAGAGGAGTGTCTGCGGCTCCAATCGGAAAAAAATAGGGAGAAAGAGAGGGGAAGAGGGCCAATGATCGGCTACTAAGGAAGGGAAAGGTCCTTTTATAGAGAACCCTAGGACTCCGAGAGGTCTTAGGATTCCAATCTCTGAGATTTGATCGGAGAAGAAGACTCCTACCGGGAGTCTTCTTCCCGATCCCCTGTTTCTCACTATTATTTTTTTTTTTTTGAATGGGCTCGGGTCTTTTAAATCGGGCTTGGGCTTGGGCTATAACAATCTTCATTGGAAGACCCCAAGTATGCCACGTATTGAAGGGTGTATCCTGCTCTAGGGACAGTACTCACTTCAATCTAGGCCATTCTAAGCCTAAAACTTTTAGAATATACATATATATATATATATATATATATATATATATATATATATATATATATATATATATATATATATATATATATATATATATATATATATCTATCTGTCTGTGTGTGTTAAAATTTCAAAATGTGCATTAGAGTTAAGGGCATTTTAAATTTTCACTTGCACATACACATACTTTCACAGTTTTCACTTTCAAGCCAGTAGACAAAATGATTGGAAAAGTTACAAAGGTAAACAAACATGTCCTTTGAAAAATAACTCGTTCAAAAAAAATTATTAGATCAAAGATGTTGTTATCTGATGGTTCAGATTTAAATGAATGAAAAGTTGCAACTTTTCTCAATAATCATCTGCAAGTCCATAAAATATTGCAGGAAAAAGGCTGGAACAGTAGATAACAAGATTGCTGAAAATTCTTTTCCTTCTCACCTTTTCTCTTTATCTTTACATCATTTTGCATACATCTAAGTTCCTTGAAAATCATTGTGGTCTTATATTCTATAGATACAAAATTAGAGATCTTGGAAGATTTTTTTACTATAAGGGTTCTGGTCTATTTTCAAAAGTGCAACCTGCAGATAGGCTACATCTATTAACGCTGGACTCCATTGTATCCTAGAGATAGATCGCTATTCAACCCAATTGCACACTATAGGTGGCGGTGAACATTGTCTTAAGAAAATCATGCATCATGAGCCTTTGGAGCAGTATTTATTTTTACAGTACTAATTTATCCAATAATCTTAAGACAATAGTTGAGATGGCACATACTCTACAATCACTTACCATAGATTTTGTTAAGTTGAATCATTTTGATAGAGGGAATTTTAGGTGCAAGTAGAAGAAAGTGCGGTTTCTTCTTTTATCTTTGGGTATTGGTTATATTCTCAACACCTCAAAACCACAAGAGCATGAAAATGAGATGGTAGCACAAACTAGGATCAAAAACAAGTGGATCTATGCAAAGGACACATTTTGAATTCACTTTTCGATAATTTGTTTGATGTATATCAAGATGTGGAGACTGCAAAGAAACTATGGGATATATTTGATAGAGGATGCCACCAGTAAGAAATCCCTATCCTCTTAATTCATGAATTATAGAATGATTGATGGCAAACCTATTCGTGAGCAATTTAATGAGCTTTAATGCATAGTGGGACAAATGAAATCTCTTAACATGAATATGGATGAATGCATTATTATATCATGCATTATTGATAAATTACCTCCTTCCTAAAAAAATTACAAAAAAAGTCGGAAACATAAAGAGGAATAAATAACTCTTGGAGACTTAGGTACTAACATGTGTATTAAGGAACAATCTAGGCTACAAGAGAAAGATGAATAGAAAGTCATTGAGTCATTTTCCAAAGTGAACATGATTGAGGAAGGCAAAGACTCAAAGGACACTGAGAAAAACAAGAAAAAATTTTCTTTTGGGCAATCCTCTAAGAACCAAGGTCACAACAAGAAAAAGAAGGGTAGTTGCTTCCACTATGGAAAACCAGGTTACTCCAAAAGAGATTGTAGGTTTCTGAAAAGTAAGAAGTCTACATCAAGAAGCAACAAGCGACAAGTTTGTGGCTATCATTATAGAGGTGAATATGCTGCAAGATGATGGTTCTTGGTGGGTTGATTCAGGGGCTACGAAATATGTGTGTAAGGACAGAAGAATGTTTTGAATATATGAACCATTTGCTCGAAAATACATCCTAAAGCCAATTATCTATCTATAAATATTGTACTCTTTGTAATTTATATATGAATTATTAATAAACAAAAATTATTTTTGGCAAGTTCATCATAAATGTGTATCTTTCTTTGAACTCTTGTGTTATAATAAAATCCTTATAACTATAATATAATCGATAAAAGAGAATTTATCAAATAGTTCTTAAACTTATTTGTGATCAAATGATACGTTATTGATAAGGACAATAACATTAATTGAGTATAGATTGTTATATGCCATATGGATTGGTTGTCCTCTTAACCAAAAAGTGTAAAGACACTGGTATAGCATACAGATGAGATGTAAGAGTATATCATCATCAAACAGTGACTCACCTGTAGAGCGCTCTATTGTCAAGGACAACTCATGAAGGATATGAGCATAAGTATCCCTCCGACTTAAGATCACTACGATGACTTGCAAGCAACTCACTATGCTTTGATGTTGGACTATCTGTATTTCTAATATAGTGATGGAAGGCTACTAGATACGATCAAGTACTTGTGAAGTTGGTATGTGAGTCAAGATGAGATTGACCCCTCTGGATTGCAGGAGTTAATGCATCACTGTATTTCAATCCAGTAAAATCTTGGCCAGGATAATCCTTGTGATCTATCACAGGATTTAAAAAAGATTGAGATACAATATAGATAACTTATTCCGTGTTGACAGTTTAACCTTAAGTCATCTTGAGCATTAGGGTTAAAGGGATGAATTATACAGTAACCATATGCCTAGGTTCTTGAATATTATATTATAATTATTCGACCTATCCGGTTGTTAGATATCACTACTAGATGATCACTTTGATTAGTATAGAAAGAGTTCTTATACTATCGACTTAGTATTCGAACCTATGGAGTCACACACAAAGTCAAGTAATGTAGGAGAGAATTGATCTAATATCTATGTGTTCAATTTAGAAGTATGAGACTTGATTGAACATATAGATTAATTTAATTAAAAATTAAGTTATATGTCATACAGAATTAAACACTGACTATGTCTAGATAGCACTGCATATGAGATACAGATTTAATTATGGGGATGAATTTGATCAAATCTATAATTCAAAAAATTAAGAGAGATTGGATTCAAATCTTACTTGTTTTAGATCAGATCTAATTTAATTAGGCTTAATTTTATTAAGGCTAAATTAGATTAATTATTCAAGTTGGACTTGGACCTAAATTCTAATTAGATTAGGATTAGTAGTCTTTTCAAATTTGGTTCGAATCGGATTCGAATTAGATTCGAATTGAATCCAAATTTGAACCAAATTAATTTTGATGCACTTAGCCATATTTTTTTGATATTCTCTCACCTATTTGGCCAATCAAGATGGAGGAGAGAGTGCTAAAAATTGGCCCATCCCGTTGGGCATGCAGCATAAGGGAGAAAGGCGCAAGTTGGTGCCTCTCCTACTTCCGTTAGGAATTCTCATGGTTTAGAGAGTTTGGATTTGATCAAACTAAGAGGGTCCTATTCCTAACTATGAAAGTATTTAATTTGATCTAGAACTTTTTGTCTATTTAAGGAGAGGTGTGGAGAAGAGAGAAATCAGTCAAGTATTGATCTAGGCATGTCCCCTTGGGCGTCCCCCTCTCTTGGGCATCACCTTCCTTTGGGCATCCTCCCTCTCCCTTGGTGGTGTGGCATGTGGACTCCTTCTTAGCTTTAAGATCAGATCTCAAAGCTCTCTTCTCTTTTTCCTCTGAAGAAATCTTCATACCTCTTTCCTTCGTTGCTTGGCGTGCAAGCAAAATAGAGGATAATAGTGACAATCACTTAAAAGTAAATCCATCTTTGGCAAAAAAATCTACGAAAATTATATTCATAAAAAAAGATAGACAATAGTGACAATCACTTAAAATGACATTGTTTAAATTAAAAATAAGCTCAATACTTTCTAAAGTTAGGATTGGAACATGACTTCTATCTCCAACGTTCGAAAATTTCTCGTTGTTTCGAAACTTTCTACTTATCTGAAATTTCTATAATGAATTACAAATATGAATTGAACTTTCAGTATCTAATATCCAAATAGTAGTATCACAGATAAAAAAATGATAAGATATTATCATATAAGTATCTTGTCCAGCAATCATTTGCTTATTTCTCTTTTTTGACCTGTTTGGGTTAAGAGAATCAAGATATTGAGAAAAATTTCTCTTCCAATGATCCAGCTTCTTACAAAAGAAGCACTCTATCTGACTCTGATCTACTCTGAGCTTCTTGGCTAGTTTGGACTTAAGAACAATATTCAACTTCTGATACTAGCTATCAAAATTGGGTCCCATAAGCATATCATTGTCTAACAGTGAGTGGAACGATAATTTACTAGTGATTACTAAAAAAATAATATAAGACCTATTAGTACATGAATTATTTAATTCTAAAAATTGAAACTTTAGTCTAAAGATTTTTTACTATTTTATATAAATTGGTAGCCTCTATCTTCAATTCGAAAAATTATCTTAACTCCTTAGCAGATACTAGAATCTATACAGACTGCATACAGGCCCGAGAAAAGCTTGATCAATCCATGTGTATCTATGGGTATATTTTTAACTAATTATTTTTTCAAATAATTTCTAGTAATAGTTTTGCCCTAGATTTCTTTTCAGTAGGTGTAGGGCTCTATTGAAAGTTTTCGTTAGGTCCAACTACTAATATGAATATACTCAGTAAATCTAACTAATAAATGATCAGACTCAAAAAAAGCTGGACCAACCCAATCATTCATCAGATAGTTCAACAGAGTCATCATATAATGAATCATAATTTTAATATCCAAATAAACACCAGGTAGAAGGCACCTCCAATGTTTACCTAGACTATTGGACTCATTACCATCCACCTTAGTGGGAGGCTATAAATTTGTTATCCCCATAATTTATTCATTTTAAGGACCTAATAATTTAAAAGATTTATGTATACATTTTAAAAATAATAGAAGAGATTAACCAGCAATCAACAATCCTCTCACTGACTTCATCAAGTCTTTGAAGAAAACTAGAGATAAAGTTGGTTTAGAGGTATCTAAATCTATCAAATTGATTAACCTAGGTGGTATGGGGAACTCAAATCAATAAGCAATCTGATCGAAAACTGATAGACCATATTGGCTAGATAAGTAAGATCAGTGGGAGGGTCTGCCAAAGCTTGTCTTAGACACCATCGAAATAGTCAAGTAAGCCAGTTGTCTATTAAAAACCATCGATCGATATGCCAAACTTATCTTAAATATCAATTGATTTATTAGTTTCGATTTGGTGTGCCTAAAGACTCAAGCTCGACTACTGAGCCATGATCAGATCCATTTAGTATAATCAAAATCATGAACTTTAATCAACTACAACTATTAAGTTTGATCTAGAGAAGAAGACCTAATCTAATTAAACTCTTGATTAGATTTAGTCAACTTCTCAATTTAGTCTATATTTGATTCTAGCCCTAGGTCTAACCCAGTTAATTGATCTGATTCCAGCTAACCTATAACCCCATATTTTATGCAATGTCATTATATCTTAAATTCAAAATTCTAGATCTAAATGTTCAACCCTTAATTCTTAATTAAGTGTAGCATTGACATGGGTTTAGGTTAGGTTTTGAAACTATTTTAGATGTAAACTTCTTTATATTTAATTTTATGCAAAAATATTCAGTTCAGAAACTTGAGTCGGCTCACCTCTAGACTAAGCTGACTCACCACAGTGGGTAGACTAAGTTCTGAGACATAGTCGGCTTACTGGTGATGAACAGTAACCTTCATTCTTCAGCCTGCACAACTTAGTCAGCTCAGTAGGAAACTAAGCCAACTAGCTAAGATTTTGAGTTGACTCAAATCAAAACTGAGTTGACTCAACAGGCCTAATAGCAACTCATTGTCAAATTTTTGAGTAGAATATTTTGCATAACAAGCAATAAAATCAATTATAAATTAATTTTAGATCTAATCTAAAGTTATTTATGATTTCAGATTTTATTCACAATTATTAGATGTTACTTCTTTTCATGCTATTAAAATTTATATTACATACAACAGATCCTAGAATTTTTGGATCTAGAATTTTGCAGAAAAGTAAGTTCTTTTCTTTTCATGGTTCTTCTTCATGAGACATCATAGTGGTACCCCTACATACTATAAGAGAACCCATCATATTGGCAAGAGAGGAATTTTAATCTCTGCTTCCTCTTATAGTCAGATGGCCTAGTGATTAACTCAATTCGAGTACTAGGCTACTAAGATATTTAATCTAACATATCATATATGAATAGATTAAATTTCAGATCTGATCACTACTTTAGATCATATCTAAATCAGATCAAAAATATCTTATGCTTCATTAAAATCAAATTATAAAACATAAATCTCTTTAGATCTCATCTAAACTTATTCATGATTTAAGATTTTAGATCAGCACATACTAAGATAACTTTTTCACGATAAGGAGTAAACCTTACAGTAGGACAACCTTATAACCAGTATGTGCAACCTTAAAAAAAAAAATATTTTCAAATCTTTATACATACATGATCATGTCAAAAAGAATCTATGGCTCTGATACCAATTGAAGGAAAGCTAGGACAGTTCATGTATGTTTTTTAAAATTTTTTTACTAGTGGAAGCAAACTAGATTGCATGTATAATCTGAAAATAATAAATCAAATCTAAAAGATGATAGAGATCTGATCTCTATACCTGAGCACGGATCGAAATACACCACAGTTGAATACCGTGGTCTTCAGATTCTTCTAGCAGCATATGCATACGATCTCTACGAGTATCCACATAAAATCTGATCAGATCAACCTTTCTAGAATGCTAACTCCTTGCAGAGACTCTTGATGGCTGATCTCTAGAGGAAGAAAAGATTTGTGGAAGAAGGCAAGGGAGAACTCTTTCTTTCTTGTTTTTTCTCTCATTCAAAACCCTAGCACCAAAGAGGAAGAACCCATGCCAAAGCACCTTACGCGCACCTTACTTTCTCTTGATTTTTTTTGATGCAACTCATGGTAGTTCACCTCAATTTGTCACACAAAAAGA
Source organism: Elaeis guineensis (assembly GCF_000442705.2). Lineage (NCBI taxonomy): Eukaryota > Viridiplantae > Streptophyta > Magnoliopsida > Arecales > Arecaceae > Elaeis > Elaeis guineensis. The sequence goes on along the minus strand of NC_026004.2, from coordinate 93,253,368 downwards.
GGTCTCTTAATAGGTGGGCATCTAAGGCAAAAATAGAAATTTGTTTGAGTTTGAATTCAAATCATATTTGAATTTAAACTCTAACCAATTCCTTATCAAGGAGGGCATCATGGTAAGCACTAGGCATGGTGATCTCTCATGGTAAACCCATGCCCACCTCTCATTTTCCATGGTGAATACCTTCCTTTTGTCACACACAAGGAATGGCACAAAAGAGTTTGGCATCCAATAGAATTTGGATTTGGTTAAACCTCATCCTTATAAGAAACAAATTCAAATCCAATTTGAACTTACCTTATAACCAAATTTCATCCCAAAATTAGATGTTGAGAAGGGGCGAGAGACACCTTCTGGGCATGGGAAAACTTCACACAAAATCTGATTTAGCATGAAAGAGGTTGGCATGAAGATGGGAGGTTGGGCAAGGGTAGAAGTCCAAACCTTTTGGATTCTTGGTTGTTTCCAATTTTGGTCCTAAACCAAATCTAATTTAGTTAGCCCTAAATAAATGCATGAACCTAATCTAATTAGACACTAAATCATCTCAATTAAATCTTAATTAAATCAAAAATTAATTGAACCTAAATCCTGATCAAATCAAAAACTAATCTCCCTTAGAGATTAGGTTATCTAATAATCTGATCAGGTAAAATCTAATTGAACCAATTCAATTAGACTTGATTCAATCTTTATTGCTTAATTAAATTGAGCTAGTTAACAATCTAATCATTAATTTATCTTTTATAATTTACTAACCTTTAATGAATTATTAATTATAACCTTTGCACAAGATTAATCATCAATCATTTTAATAATTATACCCTGGAATGATTCATAATTATCGATCAGCTACCAGATCATATTGAAACTTTTATTGTGTGTGACATCATAGGTTCGAACACTAAGCTAGTAGTACAGAAATAAATTTTTATACTAATTAAAATGACTATCTAGCAATGATATTTGATATCTAGATAGTATCGAATAGTTGTAAAGCAACATTCAAGAACTTGGAATATGGTTACTGTATAATTCATCTCTTTAACCCTCAATGCTTAAGCTAACTTTAGAGTTAAACTATCAACTCTTAATTAGTTTATCCATATTATGTTTTAACTTTATAAATCTTATGACTCCTCACAAGAATTACCCTGGTTAAGATTTTGCTCAATTGAAATACAATGATGCATTAACTCCTATAATCTGGAGAGTCAATCCCATCTTGACTCACACATCGATTTCACAAGTACTTGATAATATCCAGTAGCCTTCCATCACTATATTAAAAATACAAGTAGTCTGACACTAAAGTATAGTGAGTTGCTTGTAAGTCACCATGTTGATCTCAGATCTGAGGGACACTATACCCATATCCTTCGTGTACTACTCTAGACGGTAAAGTACTCCATAGTTTGATCACGTTCAGTAAAACATACTCTTACATTTCACCTATATGCTATACCAGTGTCTTCAAATATTTTGATTACGAGGATAATCAATCTATATGGTACACAATGATCTATACTTGATAAATATTATCATCCTAATAATAACATATCATTTGGTTGCAAATAAATTTAAGAACTACACGATAAATCCTCTTTTATTGGTCGAAAGTAGTTCTAAGGACTTCATCATAACATAAGAGTTCAATTATGAAAGATGTATAATTTATGATAAAAAAATTACATAATTTTTATTACTTTATAATTCATATACATTTACATAGAAGGAGCATAATTATCTACAATTTAGATAATTGGCTTTAGGATACATTTCGCAACACAAAGAATGATGAAAGAAGGTTATGGTTCTTTGATAAATATATCGAAGAACAACAAAAATTTATAAGGGATCTCTAGTTTAAGCAAATGAATGCCAAAGAAAGAGCAATTCTTTTCTTTGAGTGGTATGATAAATATTATATTGAAGGCCTTGAAGATACTAGATTTGATATTCAGGTGGCCACTATCCAAATGATATCAAAATCCTAAAAAACTGCTAAAGGGTCTGTAATAGAATCTATTCATCCACCCTTTGAACCTATCCAGGTAGGAGGAATCAGAGCTAGTCCTTTAAAGAAAATGGATCAAGGAGCCAATGATACCGTTAGGAGAGAACATCTTGAACAGGTGGTTGAGCAACAAAAGTTCACCAACCTTATCCTTAATACTATAGAAAAGCAGACTGAAAGGATTGAAAACCTCCTCTTGGAACAAAAAGGGATAGAAAAATCTAAAGAGGAACCTAAGAAGATTGCTATAAAGAGATTGCCTTAGATTAAACGGATTAACCTACCACAAGAAAATAGTGATAAGGCATCCTCCTCTTCAATCCCTTTGAAAATTGCTCTTCCTTTGTTTGCTATGCAGGAGCTGGGAAAAGATGTCAATTTAGGACCTTCTTTTTCAGAAGAGTTCATGGATCAGCTTGCTATAAAATTGACTTCCTTTAAACTCAAGGACATAGTAAACTACTTGTCTAAAGAGTTCTTTGAAGACACAGAGTCTAGTGCAGAACCATCTTTCTCCAAGGATGAGGAAGGTTATTCATATAAAAAATTTGATAAAGAAATATCAGAAAAAAATCAGATGAAGAGATAAATGATATCTCGAAAACAACTGAGGATATAGATGAGATTAACAAAATCTTCAGTTATAAACCAATAGTTCAAGCTTCTAGGATTAAAAACTATTATCCTAGATCCACTTACGCAGACCTGCAATATGAGGAAAATCCTGATATTATCTCTATCCAATTCGATGGAAAAAGCCTGGTCGAATCGAATTTAGATGGATTTTCTAAATATCAGATCATTATCATATGTCATCAAATGATGATGTATGCCAATGACTATAAAGTCCACGGGAACCATGAGCAACAAATCGTTCTGATGATAACTTTAGGTTTCTTAGGATAGTTGAGAGGTTGGTGGGATAATCATCTCTCTGACTCTCAAAGGCAAGATATCCTTCACTCCATTAAAAGGGAATCTGATGGAACCTACTATCAAGGTCAGCCCTCAGATGCACTGTTTACTCAAATCTTAAAAATTATCTATCACTTCATAGGTTATTATTCTGATATTTATGAAAAAGTTAGGAAACAATTCATAAATCTTAGATGTAAAACCATGTCTGAGTTTAGATGGTATAAGGATGCTTTCCTATCCAAATTTTACTAACTTCCAGATCCAAACCAGGAGTTTTGAAAAGAAAAATTCATATCTGGACTACCTCCCTTATTTACTAAGAAGGTTAGAACTCGCCTAAGGCAGGAAGGTGATGGTAGTATAAATTATGACCAATTAGATATGGGTAGAATAGCTCAAAAAATTCATCTAGTGGGATCCGAACTCTGTAATTATTTGAAGATTAGAGATCAATTAAAGAAATAGAGATTGCTTGGGAAGAAAGAACTAGGTGATTTCTGTCAACAGTTTGGATATCAACTAGAAAAATCTTATCAAAAGAGATGAAAACCATCAAAAGAAGATAAGAAAAAATAGTTTGGAAGAAAAACTCAGAAGAGTCCTAAACCAAGGATGACTACTAAGAGATCTAAAGGCAAGAGCAAGATAAGATCAACAAAATCCAAATCTCCTACTTGCTACAAATGTAATAAGAAGAGGCATTATGCAAACAGATGTCATAAGAAAGATATCAAAAGAAAAATTCAAGAGATATCTGAAGATGACAATCTGAAAAAGGTCAAAGAAAAACTTATGACCTTATTAGTAGCCTAAACCTAGACTTAGAAGATGAATTAGATAATACTAAAGAGTGTCCTTGTTGTGATAATGACATTGATAACACAAGTATAGATAAAGTTCTAGTATTATCTAATGAAGAGCAATTGATTATGGATATGATCGAATCTCTAAATCCAGAGGAAAAACTAGTCCAATTGCCAAAGTTTTTTGTCCTAACGAAATGACAAAAGGACAAATGATTCATCAAGCATTTCACTTTCATCCTAATTAATAGACTTTTTCTTTCTCCTTTTTCTCTTGTATTACCCAATTATGGGCTAAAAAGAGATTCTGACCTAATTATAACCCATCAAAGTTTCCACAAGAAAGAAGAAAAAAGGATTTAGTGATTTGTGAACCTTCTACCAATCATCCCCTCTTGCACTGAATCAAGCATAGACTATGTGAAGAGATTTTGACCCAACGATAGCCCATCAAGTCTCTTGGCAAGAGCAATGAAGGGAGAAAGACTCTAAAAATTAAAAGCTCGAAAAGAAAAATTCAAAAAAAAAGACTTATTTATGGTCTAGCTTTATTACAAATTTTAGAGAGATTGTTTAGCCAGACATAGTTTGATTTGAAGTTAAAAATAAAATAAAATCTTATGCTACTTACTGAAATTTAACTTGCAGAAATTAAAAATTATAGAATTAAAAGATACAAAAATTTAAACTACTCTATTGTAGAAATTAAAATTACAGAAATTAAATAAAAGGAAGAAAAATTAATTTATCGCTAAATAAAAATTTTGATACAAAAAAAATTTAACTCCTAAGCCATTAGCAAGGCTTGGAGTTAGAATAAAAAATAAAAAATAAAATAAAATAAAACTCTCTTATAAAACTTGGCTTCTCTCCTTCTCTTGGCTTAGGGCCAACCTCTCCCTGGCTGACTTTCCTTCTCATATATTCAAAAAATGAAAGAAAGTGAGAACAAGGTGGCTAAAAAGATTTAAAAGATGAGTGTACTCGCCTGTCACATAGGCCCTCTATAAGAGTTATGGTGTGAAGAGAGATATTTTCACGAGTAGAGGCCGGCATTAGACTTTATTTGTAGCCGGAGAAGAAAGGAAGATTTTTATATTTTTTAGATGTGGGACTAATAATTTTAAGGATGGATATTTAATTTTTTTTTGAATGCTTTCTTTTTTTATCATGCATCCCAAACACCCGTGTCCACTCTGTGCATGCTTGCTTGTCCACTACACAAAAATGCTTCCGCTTCCATGTCCATGCGAATACCAGGTGACTTAAATCGCATGAAGCCCGCATCCAGCCTTCTTTTCTCCACTTGCTTTAAATGCATCATGGCCCATATGGATGAATGCATGTGAACCGGCACTTGTTTGCATGAAGCCGCACCTAATGAGCTAGTGTGCAGCCCATCAAATTCCCAAACTTCTCATGGACCAAGTGGTTCATGGTGGACCACCAACTTATGGATTGGTTTGATAGGTTTCCAGCTTTAATTTTAAATCCATTTTAACTCTATTTTTTATTCCATTTGATCCTTTTAAGCTTGTGGATTAGGCTCTTCATGTTGGTGTACCTCTTTTCTATAAAATATACAAAGAAACATCAATTTTAAAAGAATAAAGATAATTTAATCTATAAATTAATACTTATATCGATAAATTTACACACTTATCACACCTTCCAACTTATTTATTGATAGTCCCTTAGCAATGCAATATATATATATATATAATTTTTTTAATAATATTTTATTAAGATCATCTTTTACAAAAGTAGACCTGAGATTGAAAGTCATAGAGTTTAGCAAGTATCACTAACTAAATATTGAGTTTTAAAAGTAAATTTCATAGTTAGTACAATTAGAAATTTTCTTAAAATACATCTAAAGATCTACAGTACTTGTATTTGTAATAACTAACTTAGTATTTGAGTGCTGACTTGTAAAAGACAAATGTATCTTCTCTTATCATCTTACTTTCGTTAATTTTCTATACACTCTCAAATAAAGTTCATGAGCTTAAGGTAGCTTCACACTGTCTTCTTTTCTTCTTTTTTTTTTAGTACTGAGTATCCTGGCCTTCCCTTCACCATTTGATATAAACCTCCACACTTGACTTAGGTGCCGAAATCTAATTACTAAGCTTAGGGCAATCTACATATACTCTGTATTTTATACTTTTATTTGAGGCAGGTAGCTCTTTTCTCAAATTCAAATTTTGGTTGGAGTGTATATCAATCATTAATTTTAAGTAATAATTGAATCCTCAGTTGGCTTTACAATTAGTACCTATTTTGTCTTGTCAGTGTACATATATAGTTAGAAATGCTAATAGCCTTTAGGTGATCTAAGTAAGATCTTAAAAGTTTATCCAACTAATCTACTCTTTAACCCGCTACAGTCATTAGCAAATATTCTTTAACTCTTATTATTCTTTTTCTAGTCTATTTTACTCAAGATTCTATTTCTTGACACAAGGTTTATTTAAATTTTTTTAATTTTTTTTTAATTTCAAAGATTTTTATAGGATATATTTTTAAAAAAAATTAAAAATATTTTTAAATAATTTTTTCTATCCTCCAACTTAAATATTATTATCTTTAATGAAGGAGAAAAGAAAATACAATGCAAGAAAGGAAAAAAAAGATGTCACGTGGTGAATATGTGTTCTTATTTTGAAGGTGATCTAGTGCGATATTGGTTTGAAAGTTCGAAGTCCGAAGATTGGTATCTCTATTTATTTAATAAAAAAGATATTAGTTTAAAAAAATTAGATCACCTCCCAGAAGTGCTAAGTTTAATGTCTTCAGTCAGACAAAATATTGCAAGCAAATTAATCGAGATAAGTTGGTTTATAGAGAACCATGGCTTCATTAAAAGACTCTTTGGACAGTTTCAAGAATGGTTTTAATCTTGGCCATTAATTTTAAACACAACACCATTACTTGAATTTTTAATTTCTACAGCTCCACGTGGGAAGATTTTTTTAACTAAGAATGGTCCTGTCCATCTAGACCTAAGCTTTTCAGGAAATAGATGTAATGTGAAATTATACAAGAAAACTTTTTATCTATGAGTAAAAGATTTTCTTATAATTGCTTGATCATGAAATACTTTGGTTCATTCCTTATACACTTTAGTATTCTCATAAGCTTTATATCTAAGTTCTTCTAATTTATTAATTTGAAGCTTTCTGTAGTTTTCGGTTATGTCCAAGTCTATATTTAAATTTTTAATGATCCATATGGCTTTGTACTCCAGCTCAATAGGCAAGTGAAAAGATTTTTTAAATATAATCCTATAGGAAGATATTTCTAGCTTGATCTTGAAGGCAGTTCGATATGCCCATAGTACATCAACTAGTTTTAAGGATCAGTCCTTTCATTGGCATTGATAGTCTTTTCTAGGATTTGTTTGATCTGTCTGTTGGATACTTTCACTTGCCCACTAGTAATCCCCTCAAATATTTTGTACTCATCAAAATCAATTCATGGAGCAACAATCTCCTCCTTTTTGATGATGACAAAATACTTGAGCAAAAGTAAAATATAACATATATAAAGTATTGAACAAGAATTTTAAGTTTATGAAAATGCTTCACTTAAACATTATAGCTAATTATTTGAATAAAAAGTATCATAAGTAGTTTGAAGATTAATTTAAAAATTACTTATAAGATTATTTTCTTTGAAGATTAATTAGCCAATTATTTTCTTTAAAGATTAATTTAAAAATTACTTATAAGATTATTTTCTTTGATACAATTGCTTATTGCTCGATTTTATTTCTCTACTCTCCCTTTTTGACAACATCAATTAAGATCTTAAGGGATTTTTAAAGAAAAATGAAAAAGACTCTCCCTCACTGTAGCAATCATAAAGGACATATCAATTTGCTCACATAGAAGATATTATCATTCATAATATTTCATAGCACATATATGAGTCATTTTTTATATCATATAATTAAGATATTTCAATTGATCCCATTCATAAAAATCAATATGTTGCTCCATGAATTGATTTTGATGATTACAATATATTTGAGGGCTTACTAATGATTTTGGCTTGGAAAAAGAATTATTGTATTTCAGGGGTAAAATTATAATTTTATCAAATTCTAATTCGAAAGCCTCAAGAGTAAGAACAGAAGATTTGTAATATATTGGAGATAATTTCATACTTTTTGGATGGATATGTTGAGAAAAATTTAAGTTTAAAGAATTGGGTCGACCCTATGAGTCGATTCTTATCAAAAGAGACTGAACGGCATGCTATTTTTGGCTGGCACACCCAAAGGGGTCGACCCTATGAGTCGACCTCTGTTGTTGTGTAGACCAAAGATACAGAACAGTGGTTTTCTATTTTGTGCCATAGAGGTCGACCCCATGAGTTGACCTCTTGTGACGGAAATTTTCGTAACTACTAATTTTCAGTTCTTTTTGACAGTATTTAATACTCTTTTAATGATCTCCAATGGCTCTATTTTAGCTCAGATTTATCTCTACCATCTATTGAAGCTATAAAGGCACTTAAAGGAGGGAAAAAGAATAGAAAAAAAAAGATTTTTCAAGCATTCATTTCAGCCCTAAGCAAAAAGACCTCTTCAAGCAAAAAAAACTTTCAATTCAAGTTCACCAACCCCTCAAGAGCTCATTCAAGTTTTCAACCACCTTGAGAAAAATCATAAAAGCTTCCTTCTTATTGTGTAAAGTGTATTTAAAATTTTTTTGCTCATTAAAGGAGCTAAATTTATATTTTCATGTGATTAACTCACATACTCTATTTTGTCTTGATCTTTAGTTTTGGAAGGGTTTCAAAACTTGAAAAGATTGGTCCAAACTTTGAATCGGATTGTATTGGGTTGACTTGTATCCGAAAAATAAATGTTCTTGCTTGAGATAGCTAGAGTTAGAGGTACCGATGTTGTATTCTTGATTGAATACGGTTTAGTAGATTTGAATTCTCAAGTAGGAGCTTGGGGAGTGGATGTAGGTGCAAGGTTAACACCGAATCACTATAAATCTTGTTTGTTTATGTTGTGCTTACTTGCTCTCTTTCTAAATTTTCTTATCTTCTTGCATTCTTGCTTCTAATTTCTACACCTTGCTTAAATTATTCTCTACATATATCCTGTTTATTATTATTTAATTCTCATAGTTCTAAATTAACTTTAAAATTTTAAAAATTCAATTCACCCCCCCTCTTGAGTTGCATAGCTGGGCAACAAGTGGTATCAGAGCTCAGTGCTCTAGTTCTTTTTTTTTATTTAACCATCAAAGAGCCAAAGATCTATTGCAACTCAAGTTGGTGCTTCACTAGTCGAGGGGCAGTCCACAAACCGACCTTCACTTTTCAATGGGTCAAACTACACCTATTGGAAAGCTCGGATGAAAATCTTTATCCAAGTACTTGACTATGATATGCAGAGATCATAGTTAATGGACCACACACACCCACTAAGATAATTGATGATATAGGATCAACCAAATCTGAAAGAGAATGGGATGAAGTTGGCAAGAAAATGGCTCAACTCAATGCTAAAGTCATGAATATTTTATATTATGCTTTAGATGCTAATGAGTTTAATTGCATTTCAACATGCATGTCAGCTAAGAAAATATGAAATAGATTAGAAGTAACACATGAAGGCACTAATCAAGTTAAGGAATCAAAAATTAACATGCTTGTGCACAAATATAAACTCTTTAAAATGGAGCATGAAGAATCGATAACTGAAATTTTACTCATTTTACGGATATTATTAATTATCTAAAAAATTTTGATAAGTCTTATTCTAACATCGATCTTGTGAGAAAGATTCTCAGATTTTTATCAAAGACTTGAGAGGCCAAAGTGACCGCAATCCAAGAAGCCAAAGATCTAAATGTTTTACCTTTGGAGGAGCTTCTAGGATCGCTAATGACACACGAGCTAAGCATGAAATAACATCAAGAAGAAGATGTCAAGAAAAAGAGGACAATCGCCCTCAAGTTCACTACTCAACTCGATGAAAAATCTGAAGAAATAGAAAATGAAGAGCAAGATGAAGAAATGGCCCTCATCACTAGAAAGTTTAAAAAATTTTTGAAGAAAAGAAAACAAGGGATAAGGAAAAGGCCACCTACAAAAGGAAAGCATAGCAAGGAGAAGGATAAGGAGCAATCCCTTATTTGTTATGAATGTAAAAAGTCGGAGCACTTTAGATCCGAATGTCCACAACTTAAGAAGGGCCTCAAGAAGTACAAGAAAAAGGCTATGGTGGCTACATGGAGTGATAGTGATGAGTCAAGCTCCAAAGAAGAAGAGTCTCATGAACAAGCCAACTTGTGCCTTATGGCACATGAAAATGAGATAAATACTGAAACTCCTAATGACTTTACTTTTGAAGAACTTTAAGAAGTATTTTATGATCTAGTTGATGATCTAAAGAAGTTAGGGGTAAAGAATAAAGAATTGAAATCAAAGAATCAATCTTTACTAAAAGAAAATGAGATTATTTCAAATAAAAAATCCATCTTGACACAAGAAAATCGAAACTTAAAAAATAAAATTGCTAAGTTAAAATCTATAGTAGAAAAGTTCACTCTAAGTTTAAATAAACTTCAAATGATACTTGATAATCAAAAGACCATTTATGATAAAGCCGGTCTTGGCTATAACTCTTTAAAGAAACAAAAATTTTTAAAAAACATCTATGTGAACTCATCAAGCAACAAGTTTTTAAATATTATTTACTTTAAATGTGGTAAAGTAGGACATAAGTCCTATACTTATTTCTCTAACAAATCTAAAAATTTTAATGTGATGAATCTCTCCTTTTTTAAAAGCTTAAAACTATCCTTCACAGGATCAATCTCTTAGATAGACACCCTTCCTTCAAGTTTTAAATTTTTTTGAAATTTTTTCATCATTCTTTTGAATTTTCCTAGCCATGAGTCGACCCCCAGGGTCGACCCTAGGGTAAACTTGTAATTTTTATTATAACCCATCGGACGCTCTGTTTTATTAGGAAAACTCTGTTTGTAAAGGAGCCGACTCTTGCCTTTCATCTTCCTCATCCCACCGAACAAAAACTCCTCCCTCTCCACTCTCTCAACTGCAAGATCCTCTCAAAATCTCTCTTCCCACCAGATTTTCCCCTTCAAATCATCCTTTTAGGAACTAAATCCCTTTTCTCTTTCTTCTTCATTTGGACGGTTCAAGTTTACCCTAGCTTCAAACCCTCTTCTCCAAACCAGCGGTCTATCTCTCCAAAATCTTTATTTTTCCTCTAAAATCATTTTCACTCTACCTCTCATTAAGTCTTCTAAGCTGTTTGCAAGTCTCTCTTGTCTGAAATGGCTCCCAAATTGAAGCTACCACAGAGAAGAAAGTCTGCTCGTGGGTTAGAGGAGGATGTGCGCAGAAAAAGAATGGCAGCCGAGCCCTCTCCTACTCCAATCCCAGTTTCAGGTCCTGCTCCAGCTTCTTCACAGTTCTCACTCAGTTCAAGTAAGGTACCTCTCTCCAATCGAAAAGTAGAACCCAGGAAGAACATAGATTTTAAGTTTTTTGAAAAAGAAGGGTTCTCTATTGGATCAAAAATTTAAAATCAAGGATGGGAGTTTTACTATCTTTTGAAGAAAAATACTTATGTTGACTTGGTCAGAGAATTCTATTTGAATTTAAGTTACTGCAATGGAATAGTAAAATCATTAGTGAAAGGCGTTAATATTGTTCTTAATCCATTGCTTTTGGGATAAATCCTGCACTTGCCTTGTGAAGGTTATACTCATATGGAGCTCCCAATCAAAGAAGAAGGAATAAGTGTTATCTTAGAGAGAACTTTTACTAAAAATTTAAATAAATTAGAAGCCAAGATACTTTCAGTTGAGATGAGACTTTTGCATCACATAGTGACCAAACTTTTTATCCCTAGGAGTGGCAGGCATGACCTTTTATCTGGTAGGGATATATGCATCATGTACCATGTGATCATCGAGACCCCCTTGAACCTTCCTACTCTGATGTTTGAGGCCATGAGAGAGATCCTAAATAGGTCTAAGGCTCACTTGCCTTATGGTATGGCACTCACCCTAGTGTTTAGGAGATTCGGAGTCTGTTTTACGGGAGAGGCAGTCACCAAATTATCACATTCTGACACCATCAACTGCCACACACTGCACCGTATGGGCTTTTCTAAGACTAATGGCGGTTGGTTGAAGGGTGTTGAGGAGAGAGCAGAGGAGGAGGGACCATCTTCACCTCTTCATGATCACAAAGCATCTCCTGATATTCAGTTCGTGTCTGATCACGAGATTGGCCCCTCAGAGTCAGTAAGGAGGCATGTTTCTGTACCACAGTCAGGGAGCAGAGTAGATCCTTCAGAGATCAGACTTGCAGATAATCAGATTGAGCTGATTTTCCAGCACACTACTTCCATTTTATCCCAGCAGTTTGCCACCTCAGGTTTTACTCAAAGGATGACATCTCAGGCTGTTTCAGACCAGACTTTGATCCCTCATGTCTCTACTGTCTTACAGATGCTTATAGCTCAGTCCGCATGACTTGAGGAGCTTGAGGGATGTATTCTAAGACTGACAGGCAGAGTTTTAGATTTGTAAAGACAGGTATTAGCCTTAGCCCATCTCTAGCCGCAAGAGGACATCATGGAGGTCTCCAATTTGTCTGCAGAGGTGGCTAGGCTTCGAGGAGTTTTGGAGAGTGGCTTTGATCTTTTGAGGAGAGAGAGCAGGGACTCCAATGAGGCTATCTCTACTCAGATTGGTACTCTGATGCAGTCCATGTTAAGAGCTTTGGAATATTTGGACACCATTAGACTTACTCTCCTAGCACAGTCCATATCTTCCCAGTCTCCAGAACCTTCTCGCCCTTCTGCTCGTGCTGGTACTTCTACCCGTGGCCGAGACAGACGTGGTCGAGGTCATGCCCGTGGCTTTGATCCTGAGATTCCTCATCATATCTCTGACTCTTCTGATTCTGACCCCTATAGCCATGATATTTATTAGATCTAGCCTAGTTAGTCTTTTATGTCTAGAATCTATCTTATGGCCTTTGTATTTGTTGGCTGATTGACTCATGGATAGTTATATATTTTTTTTTTCCCATGACTTTTTTATGGCCTATGTATTTTGACTTGACTCTTATGTATTGTGACGCTTATGCCATATTTTGGATATATACATTTATATACTTTTAACTTCTATGAATGTCTTTGGATTGTGTTGCCTAGCTATACAACCCAAGAGGGGGGTGAATTGGATTTTTAAAATTTTAAAGTTAATTTAGAACTACGAGGATTAAATAACAATGAGTAGGATATATGTAGAGAGTGATTTAAGCAAGGTGTAGAAATTAGATGCAAGAATGCAAGAAGATAAGAAAATTTAGAAAGAGAGCAAGTAAGCACAACACAAACAAACAAAATTTATAGTAGTTCGGTGCCAACCTTGCACCTACATCCACTCTCCAAGCTCTTACTTGAAAATTCAAATCCACTAAACTGTATTCAATCAAGAATACAATATTGGTACCTCTGACTCTAGCTATCTCAAACTAGAACACTTATTTTTCAGGTACAAGCCAATTCAATATAATCCGATTCAAGGTTCAGACGAACCTTTCCAAGTTTTGGAACTCTTCCAAAACTAAAGATCAAGACAAAACAGAGTATGTGAGTTAATTACACGAAAATATAAATTTAGCTCCTTTAATGAGCAAATAAAATTTTAAATACACTTTACACAATAAGAAGAAAGCTTTTATGATTTTTCTCAAGGTGGTTGAAGACTTGAATGAGCTCTTGAGGGGTTGGTGAACTTGAATTAAAAGCTTCTTTTGCTTGAAGAGGTCTTTTTGCTTAGGGCTAAAATGAATGCTTGAAAAATCTTTTTTCTTCTGTTCTTTTTTCCTCCTTTAAGTACCTTTATAGCTTCAATAGATGGTAGAGATAAATCTAGGCTGAAATAGAGCCGTTGGAGATCATTAAAAGAGCATTAAATGTTGTCAAAAAGAACTGAAAACTAGCCATTACGAAAGTTTCCATCACAGGAGGTCGACTCATGGGGTCGACCTCTATGGCACAGAATAGAAAATCACTATTCTGTATCTTTGGCTTGCACAACAACAGAGGTCGACTCATAGGGTCGACCCTTTTGGGTGTGCCAGCCAAAAATAGCGTGCCGTTCAGCCCCTTTTGATAGGAGTCGACTCATAGGATCGATCCAATTCTTTAAACTTGAATTTTTCTCAATATATCCATCCAAAAAGTATGAAATTGCTTCCAATAGATCACAAATCTTCTATTCTTGCTCTTGAGGCTTTCGAATCAGAACTTGATAAAATTATGATTTTATCCCTGAAATACAATAAATCTTTTTCCAAACCAAAATTATTAGCAACCCCTCAAATATATTATAATCATCAAAATCAATTTATGGAGCAACAATTTCTCCCTTTTTGATGATGACAAAATGCTTGAGCAAAAGCAAAACATAACATATATAAAGCATTAAACAAGAATTTCAAATTTATGAAGATGCATCACCTAAACATTATAGCCAATTATTTGAATAAAATACATCATGAGTAGTTTGAAGATTAGTATTAAGATAGCTTATAAGATTATTTTCTTTTGATAAATTTGCTTTGACAATTTTGCTTATGGCTCGATTTTAGATAATTTTGCTTATTGCTCGATTTTATTCCTCTACTCCCCCTTTTTGACAACATCAATTAAGATAATTACTCCCACTTTTTAAGAAAAAAATGAAAGAGACTCTCCCTCACTATAGCAATCATAAAGGACATTTTAATTTGCTCATTTAGAGGATATTGCCATTCATAATATTTCATAACACATATATGAGGTATTTTTCATATCATATAATTCAGACACTTCAATTTATGCCATTCATAATATTTTATTAGCACATATATGAGGTATTTTTTATATTACATAATTAAGATATTTCACTTAATGCCATTCATAAAAATCAATCCAAGGATATTCATAGAAGTTAAAAGCATATATATATATATATATATATATATATATATATATATATATATATATATATATATATATATATCTAAAATGTGATATAAGTGTCATAATACATACGAGTCAAGTCAAAGTACATAGGCCATATAAAAGTCATGGATAACAAAAAAATACAACTATCCATGAGCCAATCAGCCAACACATACAAAGGCCATAAGTAAGATCCTAGACATAAAATGCTAACTATGCTAGATCTAATAGATGCCATGGCTAGAGGCATCAAAAGAGTTAGAAATATGATGAGGAGTCTCAGGATCAAGGCCACGAGTACATCCTTGATCTCATCTACCTCGGCCACGGGTAGAAGTACCAACACGAGCAGAAGGACGAGAAGATCCTGGAGCCTGGGAAGCTATGGACTGTGCTAGGAGAGAAAGTCTGATGGTGTCCAATTGTTCCATAGCTCTCATCATGAACTGCATCAAGGCACCAATCTGAGTAGAGATGATCTTACTGGAGCCCCTGATCTCTCTTCTCAAAAAATCAAATCCACCCTCTAAAACTCCTCGAAGTCTAGCCACCTCTGCAGACAGGTTGGAGACCTCTATGATGTCCTCATGTGGCTGGAGATGGACTAAGACTAATACCTGTCTCTGCAAATCTAGAACTCTGCCCGTCAGTCTCAGAACACATCCCTCAAGCTCCTCAAGTCGTACGGACTGAGATGTGAGCATCTGAAAGATAGTAGAGATATGAGGGATCAAAGTCTGATCTGAGTCAGCCTGAGATGTCGATCTCTGAGCAAAGACTGAGGTGGCAAATTGCTGAGATAAAATGGAGGCAATATGCTGGGATATCAACTCAATCTGATCATCTGCAAGTCTGAACTCTGAAGGATGTACCCTACTCCCTGACTGTAAAACTGAAGCATGCCTCCTCACTGACTCTGAGGGACCAGTCTCATGATCATATATGAACTGAATATTAGGAGATGCTCTGTGATCACGAGGAGGTGAAGATGATTCCTCTTCCTCTGCTCTCTCCTTAACACTCTTCGACCAACCACCATCAGTCTTTGAGAAATCCATGTGGTGCAGTGTGTGGCGGTTGATGGTGTCAGAGTGTAACAATTTGGTGACTGCCTCTCCCTCAAAATAGACTTCGAACCTCCTAAAGACCAGGGTGAGTGCCATACCATAAGGCAAGTGAGCCTTAGACCTATTCAGGATCTCCCTCATGGCCTCAAACATCAAAGTAGGAAGGTTCAAGGGGGTCTTGATGATCACATGATACATGATGCAAATGTCCCTACCAGATAAGAGGTCATGTCTATCACTCCTAGGGACAAACAGTTTGGTTACCATGTAATGTAAAAGCCTCATCTCAATAGAAAGAATTTTTGCTTCTAATTTATTCAAGTTTTCAGTAAATGCTCTCCCTAAAATAGCACTTAATCCTTCTTTTTTGATTGGAAGTTTTATATGAGTATAGCCTTCACAAGGCAAGTGTAAGATTTGTCCCAAATGCAATGGATCAAGAACTATGTGAACCCTTTTCACCAAGGATTTTACTGTTCCATTACAGTAACTCAAATTTAAGTAGAATTTTCTGATCAAATCAACATAAATATTTTTCTTTAATAAACAGTAAAACTTCCATCCTTGATTTTTAATCTTTGATCCAATAGAGAATCCTTCTTTTTCAAAAAACTTGAAATCTATATTCTTTTCGAATTTTATTTTTCGATTGGAGAGAGGTACCTTACTTTGACTGAGTGAAGACTGTGAAGAAGCTGGAGCAGGACCTGGAACTGAAGTTGGAGCAGAAGAGGGCTCGGCAGCCATTCTTTTTCTGTGCACATCTTCCTCTAACCCTCGAATAGATTTTCTTCTCCACGGTAGCTTTGATTTGGGAGCCATTTTGGACAGAAAAGACTTGCAAATAGCTTAGGAGAGTTGATGAGTGGTAGAGTGGAAGAGATTTTTAGAGGAAAAGTAAAGATTTTGGGGAGATAGACTGTCAGTTTGGAGAAAAGGGTTTGAAGCTAGGGTAAGCTCGAACCGCCCAAATGAAGAAGAAAAAGAAGAGAGATTTAAATCCTAAAGGGATGATTTAAAGAAGAAAATCCAATGGGAAGAGAGATTTTGAGATGAGAGTGGAGAGGGAGGTGATCTTGTTCGGTGGAATGGGGAAGATGAATGGCAAAGGGGTCGGCTCTTTGCAATCGATGAAATCCCAATAAAATAGAGCCTGATGGATTTTAATAAAAAATTACAAGTTTACCCTAGGATCGACCCTGGGGGTCGACTCATGGTAAGGAAAATTTAAAAAAGATGATGAAAAAATTTTGAAAAAGCTTGTAACTTGAGGGAAGAGTGTCCATTTGAGAGATTGATCAAATGAATGATAGTTTTGAGCTTTTAAGAAAGGAGATGTATGAAATTAGCTCAAAAATAAATTGGTTCAATGAATTTTTGGTAAATTAAATTTGAAATTAGAAAGATACTCCAGCTGAAGAATCAAGGATTTCTAATTCTCTCCTAATTTCATAAAATCTATCTTCACGTAAGGCCTTGGTAAAGATGTCAGTCAATTATTTTTCAGTACATACATAATCAAGAATTATATCTTTATTTTGGACATGTTCTCTTATGAAATGATGCCTAATTTCAATATATTTTGATCTAGAGTGCTGAATTAAATTTTTAGTTAGATTAATAGCACTAGTGTTATTACATCTTATGAGAGTTTTATTGAGTTTGATGCCAAAGTTCTCAAGTTGTTGCTTAATCCACAGGATTTGAGCACAGCAACTTCCGACTGTAATGTATTCGGCTTCGATCATAGACAGTGCCACCAAATTTTATTTCTTGCTAAACCAAGAGATTAAGTTAACTCCAAAAAATTGACAAGTTCCATTAGTACTTTTTCTATCTAATCTACATCCAGCAAAATTGATATCTGAATATCCTATTAAGTCAATTAATGAGTCCTTAGAATATCATAATCTTAGAGTTTGTGTACCTTTTAAATATCTAAGAATTCTTTTAACTGTATTTAAGTATGATTCTTTTGGATTTGATTGAAAGCGTGTACATAAATAAACACTAAACATAATATCTGATCTACTAGCAGTTAAATACAATAAAGAATTAATCATGCCTCTATAAAGTTTTGAGTCTACATTTTTACCTCCTTCATCCTTGTCAAGCTTACATGATGGGCTCATAGGTATACCAATTGCTTTGGAGCTCTCTATTCCAAATCTTTTTAGTAGTTCTCTTGTGTACTTGCTTTGGATGATGGAGATCCCTTTCTTTGTTTGTTTGATTTGGAGTCTGAGGAAGAATATAAGTTCTCCCATCATGCTCATCTCGAACTTCCTCTGCATGAGCTTAGTAAAATCTTGACAAAGAGTTTCATTAGTAGACTCAAATATAATGTCATCAACGTATATTTGTATAACTAAGATATCATCATGATTTCTTTTAATAAAAAAGGTTGTATCTACATTTCTTCTTGAAAAACCATTGTTAAGCAGGAATTTACTTAACCTTTCATACCAAACCCTAGGTGCTTATTTTAAAACATATAATGCTTTGTTTAATTTAAAAATATGATTAGAAAAAGCATGATTTTCAAAATTGGAGAGTTGTTCTACATATACTTCTTCAGCAATATAACCATTTAGAAAAGCACTTTTGACATCCATTTGGAATAACTAAAAATTCATAAAGCATGCATATGCAAGTAAAAATCTAATTGCTTCTAATCTAGCAACAGGTGCAAAGGTCTCATCAAAATCAATTTTTTCTTCTTGATTATAGTCCTTTGCAACCAATCTTGCTTTATTCCTAATTATATTTTCATGTTCATCCAATTTATTCCTATATACCCATTTTATGTCAATTACTGGATAATTTTTAGGTCTTGATACTAAAGTTCATACATTATTTCTTTAGAATTGATTAAGTTCTTTTTGTATTGCATTGATCCAAGTATAGTCTTTTTCAGCTTCATCTATGGTTTTAGGTTCAAAATGAGAAACAAATGCAAAATGATTGTATGCATCTCTAAGTGAAGAACGAGTTCTTACTACATGTGTAGAATCACCAATGATTAGTTCTTTAGGGTGATTGTGATCATACCTCCATTCTTTAGGTAGATCATTTGTACTTTGAGGTTGTTCTTGTTGTTCTTCACCTTCATCCTCTTGTTTATTTTCATATTCTTCTTCATTTTGATTTATTGAGTCTTTTGGGATGAGCTCTTTCATCCCTTCTATAAGAAGATTTGCATCATCAATATCTTCATTCTTCTTTGAAGGAAGATCATTAGTCTCATAAAAAATAACATGTATTGACTCCTCTACTACTAAGGTTCTTTTGTTGAAAACTCTAAAAGCTTTGCTAGAAGAGGAGTAACCAAGAAAAATAGTTTCATCGGATTTTGCATCAAATTTTTCTAATCTCTCTTTACCATTGTTCAAAATAAAATATCGACAACCAAAAATATAAAAATATGTAATGTTTGATTTTCTTTCTTTCCAAAGCTCATACGGTATTTTTTTTAGAATTGGTCTAATTAAAGCACGGTTTAATATGTAGCATGCCGTGTTAATTGCTTCTGCCCAAAAGTATCTTGGGAGGTTGCTTTCACATAGCATGGTACGAGCCATTTCTTCAAAGGTTCTATTTTTTTTTTCTACTATCCCATTTTGTTGGGGTGTCCTAAGTGCTGAAAAATTATGGACAATGCCTTTATCATCACAAAACTTTTCAAAATCTTGATTTTTAAATTCGGTTCTATGATTACTTCGAATATTTTGAATTGAAAAATCTTTTTCATTAGTAACCTTTCGATAAAATTTTGAGAACACATGAAAAGTTTTATCCTTATGTGCCAGAAAGAAAATCCATGTAAAATGAGAGAAATCATCAGTAATTACAAAGCCATATCATTTTTCACCTAAACTAGTAGTTCAAGTGGGTCCAAATAAATTCATGTATAATAATTCTAATGGCCTAGAAGTTGAAACAATATTTTTAGATTTGAATGAAACTTTTGTTTGTTTACCTAGTTGGCATGCATCACAAATTCTATCCTTTTCAAAATTTAATTTAGGTAAGCCGGTAACCAATTTCTTTTTAATAAGTTTGGAAAGTGAATGCATGCTAATATGTACAAGCCTGCGGTGCCAAAGCCAACTAGTCTCATTAATCTTGGCATTCAAGGCTACTAGACATTACATGTTTATCTTGAAAAGATCATTCAAATCTATCATATAAATATTACCATGTTTATGCCCAACAAATTTAATGCCTTCATCATTGGGACTAGTTACAATGCATAATAAAGATTCAAAAATAATTTTATACCCTTTATCACAAAATTGACTAATGCTTAATAGATTATGTTTCAAATCATCTACTAATAAAATATTTTCAATATACTTGAAAGGAGTGATACCAATGTTACCTATACCGATGATTTTTTCTTTGCTATTGTCTCTAAAGATAACCATCCCTCCATCTTTTGCATCAAGTATGATGAATTGGAATTCATCATCGTCATGTGTCTTGAGCACCCGCTATCAAGATATCATTTCTAATTCGTTCCTTGGGATGCAAGACATACCTACATACAAAAATCAAGTTTTGACTTTGAATATTTAAGTTTTCTTGGATCCTTTTTGGTTAGTTATAATGGTTCCTTTTGGAACCCATATTTTTTTTACATTAAAATTTTCAGATTTATTTAAGAAACATGTATAGGATTTGTGTCTTACTTTACCACATTTAAAGTAAGTAGCATTTGAAAACTTGTTGCTTGATGAGTTTACAAAGATGTTTTTCAAAAATTTTTGTTTCTTTAAAGGGTTTAGCCAAGACCGGCTTTATCATAAATGATTTTTTGATTGTCAAGTATCATTTGAAGTTTATTTGAACTTAGAGTAAATTTTTCTATCATAGATTTTAACTGAGTAATTTTATTTTTCAAGTTCAGATTTTCTTATGTCAAGTCCAATTTTTCATTTGAAATAATCTCATTTTCTTTTAGTAAAGATTGATTCTTTGATTTCAATTCTTTGTTCTTTACCTCTAACTTCTTTAGATTATCAACTAGATCATAAAATACTTCTTGAAGTTTTTCACAAGTAAAGTCATTAGGAGTTTCAACATTTACCTCATTTTCATATGCCATAAGGCACAAGTTGGTTTGTTCATGTGAATCTTCTTCTTCAGAGCTTGACTCATCATTATCACTCTATGTAGCCATCATAGCCTTTTTCTTATACTTCTTGGGGTCCTTCTTAAGTTGTGGACATTCAGATTTAAAGTGCCCCAGCTTCTTACATTCATAACAAATAAGGAGTTGCTCCTTATCCTTCTCCTTACTATGCTCTCCTTTTGTAGGTGGCCTCTTCCTCATCCCTTATTATTTTTTTTCAAAAGTCTTTTAAACTTTCTAGTGATGAGGGCTATTTCTTCATCTTGCTCTTCATTTTCTATTTCATCGGATTCCTCATCAAGTTGAGCAGTGGATTTGAGGGCGAATGTCCTCTTCTTCTTGACATCTTCTTCTTGATGTTATTTCATACTTAGCTCATGTGTCATTAGCGATCCTAAAAGCTCCTTCAAGGGTAAGATATTCAGATCTTTGGCTTCTTGGATTGCGGTCACTTTGGCCTCCCAAGTCTTTGATAAAGACCTAAGAATCTTTTTCACAAGATCGCTATTAGAATAAGACTTACCAAGTCTTTTTAGACCATTAATAATATCTGTAAAATGAGTAAATATTTTAATTATTGATTCATCATGCTTCATTTTAAAGAGTTCATATTTGTGCACAAGTATGTTAATTTTTGATTCCTTAACTTGATTAGTACCTTCATGTGTTACTTCTAACATATTCTATATTTCTTTAGCCGACATGTATGTTGAAATATGATTAAATTTATTAGCATCTAAAGATAATATAAAATATTCATGGCTTTAGCATTGAGTTGAGCCATTTTTTTATCAACCTCATCTCATTCTTTTTCGAATTTGATTGATTCAACATCATCAATTATCTTAGTGGGTGTATGTGATCCATTAACTATGATACTTTACATATCATAGTCAAGTGCTTGAATAAAATTTTCATCCAAACTTTTCAATAGGTATAGTTTGATCCATTGAAAAGTGGAGGTCAGTTTGTGGACTGCCCCTCGGCTAGTGAAGCATCAACTTGAGTTGTCATAGATCTTTAGCTTTTTAATGGTTAAATCAAAGTAGAGCTAGAGCACCGAGCTCTGATACTACTTGTTGCCCAGCTATGTAACCCAAGAGGGGGGGTGAATTGAGTTTTTAAAATTTTAAAGTTAATTTAGAACCACAAGGATTAAGTAATAATAAGCAAGTTATATGTAGTGAGTGATTTAAGCAAAGTGTAGAAATAAGATGCAAGAATGTAAGAAAGTAAAGAAATTTAGAAAGAGAGCAAGTAAGCACATCACAAACAATCAAAGTTTATAGTGGTTCGGTGCCAACCTTACACTTACATCTACTCTTCAAGCTCCTACTTAGAAATTTAAATCCACTAAAATATATTCAATAAGAGTACAATGTTGGTACCTCCGACTCTAGCTATCCTAAGCTAGAATACTTATTTCTCGGGTACAAACCAACCCAATATAATTCGATTTAAGATTCGGATCAATCTATCCAAGTTTTGGAACCCTTCCAAAACTAAAGTTCAAGACAAAAACAGAGTATAAGAGTTAATGACAATGAAATACAAGTTTAGCTCCTTTAATGAGCAAATAAAAATTTTAAATACACTTTACACAACAAGAAAAAATTTTTTTTAATTTTTTTCAAGATTGTTGAAGACTTGAATGAGCTCTTGAGGGGTTGGTGAACTTGAAATAAAGGCTTCTTTTACTTGAAGAGGGCTTTTTGCTTAGGGCTGAAATGAATGCTTGAAAAATCTTATATTTTTCCTCCTTTAAGTACCTTTTATATCTTCAATTGATGTTGGAGAGTAATCTGGGCAGATTTAGAGCCATTAGAGATCATTAAATGAGCATTAAATATGGCCAAAATGAGTTGAAAAATTAACCGTTATGGAGATTTTCCGTCATAGGGGTCGACTCATGGGGTCGACCTCTGTGGCACAGAATAGAAAGTGACTGTTCTATATCTTTGACTTGCACAGCAACAGAGGTTGACTCATGGGATGATCCCCTTTGGGTGTGCCAGCTAAAAATAGCGTACTGTTCAGCCCCTTTTGACAGGAGTCGACCCAAAGGGTCGATCCAATTCTTTAAACTTGATTTTCTCTTAAAATAAATATCTAAAAAATATAAAATTACCTCTAATAAATCATAAATCTTCTATTCTTGCTCTTGAGGCATTTGAATCAGAACTTGATAAAATTATGTTTTTGCCCTTGAAATACAATAAGTCTTTTTTCAAGCCAAAATCATTAGTAACCCCCTCAAATATTTTGTAATCATCAAAATTAATTCATGAAGCAATAACAACCAATGTATATGGCACATAATGACCTACTCTTGATATCGCTATTGTCCTAGTAATAGCATATCGTTTGATCGCGAACCAATTTAAGGACTATGCAATAAATCTTCCTTTATCGATCAAAGTAGTCTTAAGAACTTCATCACAATATAAGAGTTCATTTGAAGATGTAATCTTATGATGAAAAATATTAAATAATTTTTATTATTGATCAATTCATATACATTTATAATTAACACAATCGTCAAACAATTGACTTTAGGATACAATTTCCAACAACTCCCACTTGGACTAAAGCCAATCAGTATAGTATCAAATATCCATCTTTGATTTATCATCTCAGAACTCTTAGATACTGAGGCTTTAGTAAATGGGTTGGCCAAGTTTTTCTTTCTGTCGATCTTCTAAAGATTGACGTCACCTTAACAGATTTTTCGAATAAGGCGGCAGCGATGCAAAATACTTGATAAGCTAATGAGATTTTGGCTTCTTGGCAAGAGCTATGGCTCCAGTGCTGTACAATACAGCAGGACCATCATCGGAGGATGCAACTCCTAACTTGCCAGTGAACCTGTACAATCGCATAGTTTTCTTGCAAGTATCGAATACTGCAATGCATTCTGCCTCACAATTTGAATTTGGCTATATTTTTCTACTTGGAATCTTTACAGCAGCTTGCTCCATTATTTTAGGTAAGGATGTATTCAATACATTCTTGCTATTATTATGTCTAACTGAAAATTGGAGTCATACTCTACAAGTTTTAAGTCGGATTCTTTATAACTGAGTCACTGGTCCTTAGTATTTCTCAAATATTTAAGGATGACTTTTCAGTGATTCTTATCCAGATCTTGTAAGTATCCACTCACTATTTAGTGAGTATACCATATCCGATCTCATATATGGTGTAATCATAGAACAAATTCTAATCATAAACATCCTTTGTATGTCGGACTGAAAAAATTCAAGTAGCCTTTTAGATCTATCTCTATAGATTTTCATCATTAGGATGAGAGATGTTTTTCTCAAAGTTCTTTATAGAGAACAATAATAACTGCAAAATTTTTATTTTCTATAATATAAAAAATATCATTTCTAATTAAAAAAATTTTATTCACATACAAGACAAGAAATACACTCACAGAACTATTAACCCATTTATATTTGCAGGATTTTTCTTCATTCTCAATGAAGCCATACATTTTGATCACTTACCAAAATACACATTTCAACTTTAAAATATTTAGCATTGCCACAAGAGAAAATATCTCATTATGGTTAATATCATAATATTGACAATATCCTTAGGCAACCAGATGAGTTTTGTAGGTCTCCATCTTCTCATCTGCACTCTCTGATCCTATTGAAGATCTACTTACACTCTATGAGCTTTATCCTTCGAGTGAATCAATGAGTGTCCATACACTGTTGATCTTTATGGACATCATTTCGGACTCTATGGCTCCAAACCATTAACCAGAGTTGGACCTCTGCATGGTATCCATATAGGTGATCAAATCTTTGTTATTCTCATCGAGTTCAACAAGATCACATCTTGAAACTAGAAATCAAAGTATCTATTCGACAGATATAGTACTCTATTGGATCTCCTTAATGGTGCCTCTACAACGGATTCAAAATTTGATCTGATCAAATCCAATTCTATGGGTTCACTAGATTGTATCAGTTCTTCTATCTATCGAACTTCATAAGTTCTATATTAAAGGCATCAGTACCTTCATCAAGGTACTCTTTTTTTTAAAAGAATGTCAAATAATTTTTATTCTTTAGCATCGTAGAAGTTATATCCTTTAGATTCTTTGGGGTTACCTTACAAAATAAAATATATATAGGATTAGGATCTAAGCTAATCAATCTGCAAATGCTTAATATAAATCAAACACTCTCAAACCTTAAGGTAAGAGAATATCGACTTACACCTAATCCATATCTCATATGGAGTCGTTGCAACTGATTAATTCAAAATCTAGTTCAGAATATAATAAGTAGTCTTAAGAGCATAACCCTAAAAGGAGACTGACAGACTTATAAACCTCATCATGGATCGAACTATGTCTAACAAAGTCGATTTCAATAAGAGAGAATCCTATTCTCTTCTAGATATGTCAAAAATTCATCGAAAGGGTATTCTTCTCTTTGGTCTGATCAAAAGACTTCAATGCTCTTCTAATTCATTTCTCTATCTTATTATGAACTTATTTGAGCATTTTAAATAATCTAAATTTATGGCAAATATGTTCGTAGATCTAATACATCAATATGTTCAGACTTAGAATATCATTGGCTCGTTCATTTTTTCCAGTAAAAGATGACTTGATTATTTTACTAAGAAGATAGAATTGATTGGTTGACAATGATTTACAATCATTGACCTCAAGAATTATCGTTTGTTGATCTTATTCTTATTTATATGATCGAGCTTAAATTGCTAAAGGTAGGCTTTCATGATATTATCTACTTTAGAGAGTTTGTTTGATTGTGTACAATACACTAATAGGCTATGACTATTCATAAATATCATTTCTCAATTTTCTACATGATTTGACATCATTCATAATGATATCACAAAATCATTAGACAATAGTGATAATCACTAAAACGATATTGTTAGAATTGAAAATAGACTCGATGATTTTTAAAATCAGAATTGAAATATAACTTCTAACTTCAATATTTTGAAAGTTCTTGCTGTTTTCAATCTTTCTACTAATTTAAAGTCGTTACAATAATTTGCATAGACTTTCGATATCCAATATCGAGGTAATAGTGTTATAAATAGAGAAATCATAAGGTGTTATCATATGGTACCTTGTTCAGTAATTCTTTACTGATTTCTCTTTCCTAGCCTATTCGGATCAAGAGACTCTGCCAGACCAGATAACCTTAAACTCTTTTGTCAATTCGGACTCATTAGCCCAAGCATGACTCTTTTGCATCTTTTTTTTTTCTTAAAGAATTATTGCTATACTGAAGATACATCTTCAGAGGTACGAAAGAACTCTTTCAATATTTGAAGAATTTTTTTTCACTGAGCATCATTGAATTTATAACTAAATTTGTGTTCTTTGCTGCTCTTACTAACACCACACAATGATATGATCATTTGGCCATTTCTGATAAGTGCCTTTGATCATACCATATGTGTTGGATGTGAGAACTTCAGGTGCTGGATCCATAATCATATTTAGGATCTATTCATACTCTAGAACTATTCACAACTTTCGATACTAATTATCGAAGTGGAGTCCTATAAGTCAGTCACTATCAAACAGTGAATGGAGCAATGGACATCTAGCCATAACTGAAAGAAAAACACAAGGTCTCTATGCTTATGAATTGATTAAGCCTAAAAACTTAGACTTTAGTCTAAAGGTTCTCTCACTAGTTTATTCAAATTGATAGCCATTACCTTCAATCCGAGGGATTACTCTAATTCCTTAATGGGTATTAAAATTCACACAGACTACACATGAGTCCGACTTTGATCGGCTCATCCATGTACATCTATGGGTAGGTTCATAACTAATTATTTTATCAAATAATTTTTAGTAATAGATTTAACTCCAGATAACTTTTCAATTGACTTTGATCTTCTCTGCAAGCCCTGATTAGATCCAACTATTAACATGATCATACTTATAAATCCAACTATCAAATAATTAGGTCTGACTTTGATCAGCTAACTTGATTGCCGACAGAGAGACTCGACTAAGTCATTATATTATTGAATGATAATTTTAATAGTAGATGAACACCAGGCCTTTGGGCCTCCAATGATCATCATACTAATGAACCATTATCACCTAACTTAATGGGAGGCTATAATCTAGTTATCCCCATAACTAGCTTATTTTATGGACCTAATAATTTGAAAGATTTAATTTATAAATTGAGAAAAGAAAAAAGACCAACCAATAAACCACAATCCTCCCACTGACTTCATCAAGTCATTGAATTCGATTAAGATCATGCTGATTGAAATAGCACCTAGATTAGTCACACTGATCAACCTTAATGGTATGGGTCAACTCAAATTATTTAGCAATCTAATCAAGACATAATTCATCAAATTAGCTAGGTAAGTGAGATCAGTGGGAGGGTCTACTAAGCTTGCTTTAGATACCATGAAAATAGTCAGATAAGTCACTCTCAATTAAAAACCACCCATCAAAATATCGAACTTACTTTAGACACCAATTGATTAATTAGTTTTGATTTGACTGACCTAATGATTCAGATTCAACCATCGAGCCATAATCAAGATCCATTTGGTCTAATCAAAGATATGGACTTGACCATCTACAACTATTATAGTGGTTCTAGAAAACTTCTGATTTAATTTAATTCAATATTTGGTTAGCTTTAATCAATTTCTCTAGTCAGTCTATTAACTCTTTGATTCTAACTTTAGGTCTAATCCAATTAAAAGGACTTGATTTGAGCTAACCCATATCTCCATATTTTATGTGAATGATATTAGATCTTTAATTCATAATTCTAGATCTAATTGATTCTATACTTAATTCTCAATTAAGTTCAGCATCAACATGAATTTAGGTTATGATTTGAAATAATTTCAATCTTTTATTTTATAAATAATTTATAATAAATATTATATAAAAAAAATTTATTCTAAAATTAGATCGACTCAATCAACATTGAGCTGACTACACATAGAGACTGGATCAACTCAGTTCAGAACTGAGTCAGCTTAGTAATTATATGAGCACGATTCAAGAAGTTTCAGATCTCAAAATTCTTGCATAATACTAAAATAAAATCAATCATAACACTATTAGATTATATCTAAAATTTTTATGATTTGAGATTTTATTTTAACATGATTAAAATAATTTTAATCATATAGATTAGATATCTTATTTTTCATACCACCTTATATCACATACAACAAACCTAAGATTTCAAGATCTAAGATTTTACGAAAAAATAAGTTCTTCTTTTCGAATTCTTCATAGGATCTAATCACATGGTACCCCTACATACCATAAGAGCATCCCATCGAATGAGAAAAGAGGGCCTTTAAACTCTTCTTGCTCTTATGATTGAACGGCTTGGTGATCAATCCTATCCAAGTACTTACTAATCGAATCATCTAATCTAATCACATATCACATATGCATGAATTTAGATCTAATCTAAATTATATCAAATCTGATTACAATCTTTGATCATATCTAAATCAGATCATAAACATCACATGCATAGCAAAAAATTAGATTTTATCAACGATCAGCACAAACTAGGACAACCTTTTCACAGTAAGGGATAAACCCTACAGTAGGACAACCTTATATCAGTTTGTATAATCAACTATTAATTAAATTTAGATCTAAGATATTGCATATCAGATTTAAATAAAATTAAATTTTAGATTTAATATGCACATAAATCATGTCATAACAAACTTAGGCTCTGATACCATTGTTGGGATGCGTAGGCAATTTCATACATATATTTTAATTTTTTTTTAAAAATTATAGTGAAAGATTATTAGATTATCAAATTAATCTAACATGCATATGATCTAATCATCAAATCAACCTACTCTAAGATCTATGACATATTATATTGCATATAAAATCTAAAAATACTGAAGATAAAATCAGCATGCATGCATGTGAGCAGTAGATCACCTTTACTTCGAATCTGAGTTCAGAACTCGATACTTGATCGTGGGTCAATGATCTTCACTTTTGACAGATATGGTGGAAAGAATCTTTGCTAATTGCTCACAGCCGCATATGCATCCGACTTCTATGAAAAGTTCACTCAAAGCTTCGATCTGATCGATCTTCTCGAGAGTGCTGGCTCATGCGAAGACCTTTCGATTGACCAATCTAGATCCTTTCTTCACATCTTTGGAATCTTTTCAGAGATTGAAGATAGACTTCTAGAGGAGATGAAGAGGTAAAAAAAAGATGAAAAAAAATAATTTTTTCTAATTTATTCTCTCTTCCCAAACTATTAGAACCAAAAACTTGAAATTCAAATTTTTGTGCACACCCCAAGAAAAAAGACCCTCCTCTCTATTTTTCACAGCATGAACCATACCCAAACTTTCACCATGTGAAGAGCTCTCTTCTAGTATCTTACACATATAAAAGAAACTATAAAATTCTTTTTTATAGGCATGTAAGGAGGTAGGGTGAAGAGTCCTAGTGATCTTGGACTCTTATATGATTCTGCCTCCCTTCATAATTCAACATCCCAAAACATGCCAAAAAAATATGGGACATCCTTCCTATATTTTTTCATGGTAAACTACTTCTCCAACTAATCTCTCACAAAACTTCTCCTCAAAATATCACACATATAAGGAGAAAGAAATTTATTGGCATAGAGAGGTTGATCTGGATTAGAATAGATTTTTTTGATAAGAAATATTTTAAAATCTAATTTTAGAATCTTTCTTTTATCAAAACTAAATCAAGTTTAGATGTAAGATAGATAAGGGAAATAACTCTTTGGTGTAAAAGAAATCTCATACAAAATAATTTTGTGTGTAGAGATATATGGCATGCAAACTGGGTTGGCGTAGGGAGAAGAGTCATATTCCAATAAGGACTCCTAGTTTCCTTATTTGAATCCAAACCAAATCACATCTAGTTTAGCACAAATAAAATTTATGAAATCTAAATTTTTAATCAAATTTTAATTAAATTAGAAATTGATTAAACTAAAAATATAGAAGAGGGATATTTATCTGGACTTGCTTAAACACCTCTAAAATTTTATCCAAATGTTCTGATTTTTTTTAGACCTTAGTTGATTTGAAAAAGGAGCTTTAAGAATTGTGGGTTCTGGACTTGGTGTGCTATCAGTTTCAGGAGCTAGAGTTTGTAAGATGGGTTATTCATAAGGTGACTCAGTAGGTGAATTTTCTCTATCATCAGATGTACCTAACTTATTGTCCACTTATTTTTCAGATCTTAAGGTATGAATATCATTCACATGGTTGACTTGATTTTCTTGCTGGGATCATGGACCGTTTTGGTTTCTCGGGTTGGACTCAGGTTGGCTAGATAGCCTTTCTTGTTCTCTCTCACTCATGACAGAGGCTAGCTAACCCACCTGCATTTCCAAATGGGCTATAGCTTGGATGTTAGTATTTATGAGTTGGCCCATAATTTGTATGAAATTGCTCAGTATAGCATTGATGTCAACATCGGAGTTGGCCAGGACTTCTAGATTTTTCTCTAAAGAATTAAGTTTCTTCTCATTATTATTGAAGCCTGGTGGGTTATTTATCATTGGATTAGGCTTTGTATTTTGTTGGTTGAAGCTAGGACCGCCTACATTTAGATTCTATGAGCAGGAGAAGTTTGGATGATTCCTCCATCCCGGATTATATGTGGGTGCATAGAGTTTATTCACTGATCTCTGGTATGTGGCATTTACCTGTGTACATCTATTCTCTATTGGGTTCATTAAAAAGAGGAATTTCTCAAGGATATGATCTGGTGTACTATATGTGTTGTACATAGATGCAAAAACTTGATTCACACTGGCTGGTCTCTATAGCTCTAATTAAGGCCTCTAACCTATATGCTAAGGTTGTGATTTTAACCTCTGTAGCTAGAAAAGTCTGAATTTGGTATATTCCACCTCTCGAAGGTGTCAGTCTCTCAAGTTTCCTAGTTGTTTCTTATTGTAAACTCTTCTTAGTTAGGTCTTCCAGAAATTGCCAGACTTCAATGGATTTTTTGTATATGAATTGACCCTGACACATGGACTGTAGCATGATTCTGAAATTCGAATCTAGCCCTTCATAAATTATCTGACATAGCCTCCAGGTCTCTATTCGAGGTTCTTAAAGCGATCGAAGTATTTTCAAAATGATTAACTAGCTAGTTGGTAAAATTGATTTATCTCATTCCTAATCTTAGCTGTTTTATGATGGAAAAAAAAAATTTTAGGAGCACTCTTACAAAATCCTCTCAAGTTGTGACAGAATGGTTTGAAAGGCTATAAAACCACTTTTTAGCATTATTCTTAAGGACAAAATTGATCAGTCTTAGCTTAACCTCGTCTTTTGACAGTTGTTGCAGCTTCATGGTTGCACAAACCTCTTCAAACTCTCTAATGAATATGTATGCATCCTCTATTTTCATGAATTTTAAAAGTATATTGATAATTTAAGGTTTAATTTTAAAGTTGTTTGTGGTAGGTTGGGGCAATCTGATGCAAAAAGATTGGACAGAACCGACTGAATAACATAAATTCTTAAAGATTTGGGGCAGATTAGGTTCTCTCATTGTAGAAGTTGTTGGGTTTGAAATAGGAATCAAATCAATTCTTACTAGTCGACCTACCACCCTTCTCCATGAAGACAGTGGAGAAAGCACTTTTTCTTCTATTTTTTTAATTTTTTTAATTTTTTTGTTGTTTTCAATCAAATTTTCAATCAAAAGAAGTGAAGAGAAAAGAAGAAAAATCTTAACTAAGGTTCTCCTAACTCCAGACAGCTCCTAATTGCCAAGGTTGCCTTCAAGCACTCTAAATTTAAAATCGGCTAATCGAATCAACCAGATAAGTGTAAGATTGGTGGGAGGCTCCCTATGCTTTCTTTATAGACCTAATTAGATAACTACTTTTCTTTAGAATATAGTTTTTGAATCACTTTTCTAGACACTGACAAGCTAGCCAATTTGAATCCGATCCAACTCTTGAATTTTCTTATCCTAATGAGCTCGGATGTCCTTAGGGCTGACATCTAATCAATTTTATTTAAAAATTTGGGTTATGTAGATGCAAAAAAGTAATTTGTGAGCTAAAGAAGGGTGATCAAATCCCAACCTTATTTGATTAATGGGTGATGCCCTTAAGATATATTATGAAAATACAATGCCAAAAAAAAAAGATGACCAAATAAAATGGAAGGTTTTTAAAGTTTAAGTATTTCTTTATATTAATTAAATCTTATGTGATTAGTGTTTTCTTTCTTTTTATGTTAATCTAATTACAAAAATCAAAGTAAATATTTTGGATACATCAGTGAGTTATGAAAGAAATTAAGAGATCTAATTTAAAAAAATTAAATCAGCTAATAAGAAAAAAATTTATATAATCTAAATATAATGTGAGAAATCTAATTTATATTAAAGGCATAAAATTAATTAAGTAAATAAAACAATAATTAAAGGAGAAATCTAAGAATTAAAGATAATGATTTTTTTAATACAAATCAAAATCTATCCTAGGACAATCATACAATGTAACTTCCTGTAACACCAGGACAACCTTATGTCAAGGTAGATTTTGATTTGACTAAAATAACTAAAAGAAGATAGAAAAGAATTACTAAAATTAAAACTAAAACTAAAAGTACGAAGATCAAGAATCTAAAATATAATTTAAATATGTCAATTCTCGGACAACGATGCCAAAAACTTGATGTGTCTTAATTTTACCGCAAGCGCATGGTGTGCAATGTAACATATCTGATGAGTATGGATCGATCTCATAAGAAATTGAATTTTTAAAGTATGTTCAAATATTTGCTTAGGCAAGCTTTAACGGAGGAGAATTTGTTTATTAAATTATGAACTAGCAAAGTAGTAAATTAATCAAATATAAAGACAAATAATCTAAAAGATCTAAAGTTTGAATCCACTAGATCAATGAACTAGAGGGCTTTCCTATAGTTTCTCTTATAATATCTCTTGATTAAAGTATAAAATATGAACAAGCATAGACCATGAAACTATTTATCTCAACTATGATCTATCAAGTATTTCGCTTTCACTCTAATTAAGCAACTTTTTTTTCTTCTTTTTCTCTTGTGTTACCCAAGTATGGACTATGAAGGTATTCTGAGCCAACTATAATCCATCAAAGTTTTCACATGGAAGAAAAAAAAAAGATTTAGTGATTTGTGAATCTTCTACCAATCATCTCCTCTTGCACTGAATCAAGCATGGATTATGAAGGAATTCTGATCCAATGATAACCCATCAAGTCTCTTGGCAAGAGAGATGAAGAAAGAGGCACTCTAAAAATTGAAAGCTTGAAAAGAGAAATTCAAAGGAAAAAGCTTCTATTCATGGTTTAGCTTCATCGCAAATTTCACAGAGATTGCTTAACTAAACATAGTTTGATTTGAAGTCAAAAATAAAATAAAATAAAATAAAATCTTATGCTACTTGCTAAAATTTAACTCGTGAAAATTAAAAATTACAGAATTAAAAATAACAAAAATTTAAACTATTCTATTGTAGAAATTAAAATTATATAAATTAAATAGAAGAAAAAAATTAATTTATTACTAAATAAAAATTTCAATACAAAAAAAGTTAACTCCTAAGCCATTAACAAGACTTTGAATTGAAACAGAAAATAAAAATAAAATAACATAAAACTCTCTCACAAAATCTAGCTTCTCTCTCTTGACTTGGGGCCAACCTCCATCTGGCTGACTCTCTTTCTTATGTATTGGAAGGATGGTAGAAAGTGAGAACAAGGTGGCTAAAAAGATGGGTATGCCCGCTTGTCACATGGACCTCCGAGAAGAGTTATGGTATGGAGAGAGATATCTTTATGAGTAGAGGTATTAGATTTTATTTATAGATGTAGAAAGAAGATTTTAATATTTTTTAGATATAGGATTAATAATTTTAAGGATGGATATTTGTTTCTTTTTTAAAATGCTTTCCTTTTTATCATGCATCTGTGTCCACTCCGTCTGTGTGAAATTGCTTCCGCTTCCACATCCATGCGAATACCAGGTGACTTAAATCGCATGAAGCCTGCATCCAGCCTTCTTTTCTCCACTTGCTTTAAATGCCCCATGGCCCATGTGGATGGATGCACGTGACCTGTGTGCATGAAGCCGCATCTAATGAGCCAGCGTGCAGCCGATCAAATTCCCAAACTTCTCGTACACCAAGTGGTTCATGATGGACCAATTTATGAATTGATTCGATAGATTTTTAATTTTAATTTTAAATTTATTTTAACTCTATTTTTTATCTCATTTAATTTTTTTAAACTTGCAGATTGGGCTCTTCATATTAATGCATTTTTTCTATAAAATATATAAAAAAATATCAATTTTAAAAAAATAAAAATAATTTAATATATAAATTAATACTTCTATGAATAAATTTACACACTTATCAACAAATCATCTCATCAAAAACTTGAAGAATTTTATTCCCTAGATGAGATTTTTAGAAGGATTAGAGAAACTAAGCAGAGTAGCAAAAAAGCTAATCTTGAGGATTTGATTAGAGAACAAACCCTAATGAAAAATGAAATAGCCACTTTAAAACAAAATGTGAATCTATTAGAAAAAAATACTATCGAGGTTGAATAGGATCAAGATCTACAGCTAATCCTAGAACCTGATGATAAATCTAAGAGAAAAACGCTGATGATTGAAGATGAAGAAAAAGCTTTGATGAATTCGTAGGATCTACAAGGAAAATTATTAAACAAAAATGGTACCGCAAGATTTTATTTGAACTAAAAGGAGAATTCAAGTTCAAGCATAGAGCACTTATAGACTTTGTTGTTGATGTAAACTGTATTCGAGAAGGTTTAATCCCTTCCAGATACTTTGAGAAAACAATCCATAAAATTCATACTGTCAATGGGGAAGACCTTAAAGTAAATTATAAAATCCCGAACATTCATGTTTGTGTAGGAAAAACCTGCTTACAAACATCATTCTTGACAGTTAAAAACTTAAGCTAGGGAGTTATAGTAGGAAACCCCTTTTTAACTTTAATCAAACCTTTTATAGTAACTCAAGAAGGAATTATTACCCATATAAACAGTAAAGAGATAATGTTTAAATTTTGCTCTGAACCAGAGGAAGCTTTTATCAATCAACTAAAAGAAGCTATTAGATATGAGAAGAAGTTTGTAAATATTTTATCACAAAAACCAAAAGGAATAATAAACAAATACAAAACCTTAGAAAAATTTTTAAGATGGGTAAAAAATCCTATTTCAATCAAAAGAATCAAAGGAATCAAAAACTACTCACAATATGATATAATATTTAGATTTGAACAAAATTTAACATGGCTTTCTGCTAAAAGAAATAATTACGATATAACTTTTAAGTCATATAAATCTCTCCTTGATAATATTTACATTATAGTTACTTTAAAATCTTACCAGTATTTTGATACAATAAGAGTTAGAGGCTCAAGAGAAAACCCTCCAAGGACTCCAAAATTAAAACCTCAAAGAGATATGATAATCTTTATAAATCATCCAACTTTATGTTCTAATCATCTAACTTTATGCTCTTTATTTTTGAACAGGGATTTGAGTTATCAAGAGAACTAGACCCAAGTAAAACAAATACCTAAAGTAAGCCTCAAAGAGGGTAAATCTCTAAACCTGAGAAATTCTCAAACTTTGCCCTCTACTTTCTCAAAAGGAAAAAATAAACTAGTTGGAGGACAGTCAAAATAGACTACTCCTAAACTACATATTCTCTATGAGATCTCTGGTCAAGTAGAGAAGCCAACAATGGTTAAGTTAAAAAGGCTTGGCTGTTAGAAAAAGGCTTAAGAAGTTCTAACCCTAGAACTTCAAGATATTATTCTTCACAAGATAACCCAACCTTGTGAAGTCAAGAAAATATTCAAAGAACTTCACCCCTACCCTATAATAGATTGGTGCTAGCCAAAGCTCTTAATCCCAGACATAACCCAATCAATTCTAATAGCCCTTTACAAAGGATTAGTGAAATGGCTACTATTGATTACTTCGGACCTATTGATCTATTTCCAAAAGTAGTATTTGCTGTCTTAGTTCGAGCAAAAGAAGGAAGAAAATGACTAAAGTTGAGAATTTATAGTGGAATTGAAGAAAAGAAGATAGCAAAAATTGTTTATCCCTTTCAAATTTATGATATCACCTAATTTCAAAAGAATGATCATACTTATAGTCTAACAAGAAGTCCATTCAAGCCTACAGAGGATTCAGCAGTACACAAGCTCATAGAAGAATTTGATATGAAAAAATACATAATTATAAATTATTTTGACGTCTAGTGGATGGCAAATGTACTATAAAAATAGAAGTGTTGGACAGATGAACGAATATGAATGACAACAAATCTGCATGTGATTATACCTGAGTAAGAGGGAAATTGGAATATTCTAATGGATCCAAAAAATTATCCCAGAGAAGTTCGAAAAGAATTGATGTTTCCACCATGGTGTCTAAAAGCATATAACCCAGATGACATATGACTAGTTTATGATCCTGAAGAGCTATTTGAAGAATGATGCCTGCAATTTGAAGAACGATGCCAAAACAATTTAAGACATGATCAATATCAAGATCTAGCATGACCATCAAGAGCACCAAGAGCATCTATCAACTCAGTTTCCACACAAGAGTCCTTTAGAATTCAATACTCAAATACAAACATCCAACACAAATAGCCAACATCAAGCTCAAAGAAAGCTGATCTTCGACTGAGGAAAAAAAAGAGAAAGAAGAAGAAAAA
Source organism: Elaeis guineensis (assembly GCF_000442705.2). Classification (NCBI taxonomy): domain Eukaryota; kingdom Viridiplantae; phylum Streptophyta; class Magnoliopsida; order Arecales; family Arecaceae; genus Elaeis; species Elaeis guineensis. The sequence goes on along the minus strand of NC_026004.2, from coordinate 93,216,602 downwards.
GAAAAAAAAAAAAGAAAAAGTTTTTCTTACTAACCCTCTACCAAAATCATGGTAGAAAAGATTTCTTTGAAGGGAGATCATACTCTTAAAATGGGAGTAATTATCAAAAATCAAGATAGGAAGACTC